>NC_091485.1:56616545-56772817 GCF_947461875.1 Haliaeetus albicilla
AAAAATGTATAAACCATTTAGGTACTTTTTGGTACAAACCCAACAATTATCTCAAACACGCTAAAAAGCCAATCCTAATCTAGCCATGGTTAGTTTATCTAAGCCTCTGGCTCAGAGATGCAGCTGCTCTGAGGACAATACTCCTTAGTTTCACAAGTGGTGTGTATTCCCCAAACAATGACATTCTCTCAGGGAAACAGACTAATCTTTCAACACAGAATTTATATACAGTCTCAAAAAGCAGAAGTCTTCCTTGTCACCCCAAGTTGTGACATACGAATAAAAACAGGGATATATAAAACAATGATCCAGCAATTACGATTTATACTCAAAGTGAACATACCCCAAATGAAATGGTCCCAGTGTGTCTTCTTCAGGTCTTCAGACAACTTTCCAGACTCTCAAACTTCTCATACAAAGCAAGATTTCCTAAAACCAATAAATTAAAAGGAAGCAAATTGTCAAAGCAGCAAACTCATAATTTGCAAACACATCTCCTCATATACCACAGTAAAAGCAACCCACACAAAATCATTGACATTATAGATCTTACACATGCATCCCACAATTGGATTTTTTTCTTCTTGCATCAAATACCCTTATGGAAACTCTCCAAATAAAATCAAACAATCCTTAAGCAACAAAATGAGCTCTCACAAACACAGTCACAGCAAGCAAACTCCCCCACCCTCAAAAAAGTAACCAAGCCACCTCCAGTCTCTCAGTGCTGATCCTCAGGAGAAACCCACAGAACACAGAAGCCTGTCTTCTAAAGACAGTCTTTCCAGCTGAATGTCATTAGACTGTGAAAAATGTTCCTCTATGGCCCATTATGGTTTTCCCCAAACCTTTGTACTGTTCCGAAGATGCTGTTACTATCTTTGCTCCAGAGATTCTCTTAACTTGTCATCTCTCCTTTTTCTAATTTTATAGTGTATTTGCAAATATTCTCAACCTTTAATAAGCTTGATGTTTGCTTTGTCCATGTCAGATCTGCTTGTGTCGCTAAAAGCTTTTGTTTGCTCTTTTTCCATTAAAAAATATTACCTTTACCTTGTCTCCCTAATAGCTTCACTTCTGCTTCATATAGCTAAAAAGTAATTACTGTCCCTCACTTTTTGCAATGTAACCTCCTATGTTTTGGCAGAATTTCCCTCTGTAGTGGGACTTCAGAGGCACTCTTCAGAAGCAGGACTTTAAAGCTTTCTTGCTGCAGGCTCCAGAAGAGGTCACTCACAATATCTGTCTGTACCTTAATAGCATTTTCAGTTAATCCATTAATGACTGACATGATTAAATTTTTTTAGCACAGACCAATGATAATCTGATTCCATTTACGACCCACATTTCACCAAGTAAAGCAGCACCTTTTTCTCCTGACTTGTTAGAGTGAATCTACAGAAGTGAAGTCTTTAAATGGTGCCATAATTCCGTAAATCTGAAGACAAGCTCAAATTGCTAGCAACATCAGCTAACACAAACACATTAAACCTTGTCCAGTTCAGACGATCTGGACTTTGATAAACTTGCAGAAACTCATGTGTGACATTACATGTACTATCCATGCTCGTAAAGAAAAAACAATCTAAGAGTTTACGATTGACTGTATGGACACTGTAATCACAGGCCAATGAATTTACTCCTGCATTTATCTTATCTGAGAAAAAGTAAGGAGAACTCACAAAGCCCTACACTTCCCATCCACTGGGGAAGCCAGATTTATCTTCTAATTGGACACAAGATGGCAGAGCTTCCCAATGGAACTAGCACAGCTCTTTGAAAGTTTTGGTTATGCCTCCTTTCCAATTTTAAAGGTTTGTCATCCACCCCTGCAATGACTCATGGGAACGTAAGTGTCTTCTAGTGACTTACTGTGAAATCAGGTTTTTGCTGCCACCTCTGAGCATCTAAGCTAAAGCAAATTGTATTATAAGCCAATTTCTCACCCATTCCGACCTGATATCAGTGTTGCTTCCATCAACCCAACCAGCTGACAATTTAGTTGGATAAAATGCAGCAGGAAAAGAGGGATTTTTCTTGTGTTTAATATTATCTTTTATTTTTTTCCCCCAAAATAGTTCAATCCACCTCTTAGATTTCTTAATAAAAGTCCCTGTTTCATTTAATTGAAGTATACAATACAATTTCTTTGGTTGCAATGATACACAATTTCTTTGAAGCAGCAAAATGTGGGATCCAGGTGATCAAGATTTCTTAATGACCTGCTAAAAAGAGTGACATCTTTTCTCATGAGCAGTTTGCTCCACTTAGAAACACCACTATGTAAAACAATGGGAGGCTTACTAATGTAGAACATTGTGAGAATGAAATATTACTATATCAGCCAAAGTATGTGTGACAAAAGAGGTTGAATGATTCACTCTACAAAAATCACATGATGACAGTAATTTTACTTTAAGATGAACAAATTGGCTCCATTCTCTCAAATATTTAATACTCATTATTTCAGATGTATCATATTGTAACTTAATACATTTTAATATTAATTCTTTTGATTCTGAAAGACATTTTCCAAAAAGCATAAGATGCCCCTGATTATTTTGCAAACTTAGCATTAGACATCATCAGGGGTAGAGTTACAGATCACATGTCATTGCAGATCTTTTTCAGGCAGAGGATGAAAAATTGATTACCGGAAGGAAAAGTATATTGCATAGGCAAATTTCCAAGATCATGTTCATGAAATTCATCACTGAAAAAATTTGTTACTCAGAGTCGAATGAGATCAAAATAAAAATTTTAATTAAAGTTCATCAGACATTTCAAGCTAAAAAAAACAGTGATGCTGTAAGAGAAAAATCTATTAACAGGTACAAGAATGATACAGAAGACAATATTATTTCTTGATTCTTAAATTGGAATTCTCTACATGAAAATGATAGTATGTGCAGCCTATTTTTACCAGGGAGCATAAACATTGTAAGGAACTAATTACATAGAAGAAAAAAAAAAAGAAACTCTTCCTATACCATATATATATATATATTTAATACTAATCAATGGAAATACTTCACCACTCTTAAGAAGTTAAAAGATGACTCACTCATCAATATTTATCTGAAGTTAGACCAGACGAAGAATGTCATTCACTATGACAAAGCAATTTAGACAAAAAGGTGAACATTTTTATTCCCTTTAGTAACCTGCATTTTCTTGTTCCTTACTTTTAATTTAGCTTGTTATTTCAGCTATCAAAGTTTAAAAAAAGAATCTTACTTTGTTTTGACCTGGTCTATGAGAGCAGGGTATCAATAGATAATGACAACATGAATGTGAAGAACCATTGTGTAATTCAGATAATTTGGTTTTGAGACCTTGGTACTGAGATTGGGAAATTGGGATGCTAATTCAATCCCTCACAGAATCCTTTCAACAAGGTGTGTGGATCAGCTACTCTAATGCCTTTCTTGTTTGATACAAGGAGGATTTAATCACAGTAAAAAATAGTTGGCTGTTTCTGACTGTGAATGACAGTATCTTAGTGATCACCTCCTCCTGGTCAGTGACAGGAACCAAACTCGGAGAATAAACAAACAAAAAAGTGTTATAAATTTGTTTCCTTCTAACAAGTTCAATGACTAGGTTCAATTCACCAGTGTGAACTGCACATTTACATGCATTTCATTATTCCCTAATGTTCTGCTAGCCTCAGGTTGTCTTTCTTTTTTCTTTTTTCTTTTTTCTTTTTTTCTTTTTTCTTTTTCTTTTTTTTTTCTTTGGTGAGAAAAACATTTTAACCCAAAAATTTTAACTACATTAAGCACAAACTGAGTTAACTTTGCAGCAAATGCTATGCTGCAAAGCTTCAAACCCATAGTTGTCTAACCTAGAAACAGGATTTTCTGGTACGAGGAAGGAAGTAGGTCTGTGGCTTTCCAGGAGCAATTACATCGAGTCTAATATTAATAAAATTAAGGTCATTACAGGATTAAATTAAGTAAGTGTTTTTTCAGTTTTCCTTGGCATGACTGAATTTGATAGCAGACTTTTCATCATGATTTCTCTGGCATACAGGTCTGTCCAGAAACATCCTCAAAGAATAAATATACATGAAACAGCCTAGGCAGAGATTTTTAATACTTCACAGACCAAGTTATAGTTGTTTTGTAAGTTAATTCCCTTCATATATCCAGTACATTCTATGGGAAATGAACTATTTCTCTGATTTAGCTGCAATAAAAGAAAAAACAGTGAATCTTGGAAGCTCCATATCAACAAACAGAAAAAGCTAATATATAGAATTGACATATTAAAAGATGTCTAACGTATCGGTCAGAGTTTATACTAATCAGATTTCTTCACTTGGAAGAAAAAAAAAAACAGTAATTGCATAAATTTTAGAATCCTGGGCCTATAAAGGAAAAGGTCTGGTGAATAGAGAAGCATGTTATTTTATTGGTGGGTTTAAGACACAAATAAGAACCTAAAGTGAGTTTCCTTTCTCAAAAAGCTCATTTCATGAACTCCACAGTGCAGTCCATGTAACAGCAAACTTTAGAAGTGGAGTCTGTGGTCCTCTAGAAAGGCAGCCATGTTGAGGGTACAACTGGTGAAAGTGATAGAAAATAGGTCTAAATCACAGACTACTTGAACAGAGGTTCAAAAACTAGAACTTAATGTTCAAAATAGCTGGATAGACACTTCTTCACTGTCCAAGCAAATTAAATCTGAAAGCAGCAGAAATGCTGATACCCAGACATGATATTTTTCTGAGAAATCTCTATACTCCTTAAATGGTATATGGAATATACAATTTGTATGCTATCTGGAATGCTAATATTTCTCAGAAAATCTAAAGCCTTGCCTCTCTGGTACTGAGATATTTCATTTCAAGCAGCATTTGCTTTGTCTTTCTGATCCACATATTTTTAGCTTCAGTTATGCTGGGTTTTGAAATTGCATTAGATTGCATAGCAGTTCCCAGAGAGGGTTTTCTGTCAGAACCCCAGGATAAATGAAAATGTGGCCCTTCTATTAAAGTATCCTCATAAATGAAGGAGACAAAATAAATCTCATTGTACCAATAAATAAATAAAGAAATATGAAACCCATCCCGTAAAAGATAATATATAAATTCACTGTTACATTACATCGAAGACTGCCTAGAGAAATTCCATTGCAAGAGTTCAACATGAAGGACATAGAGAACAAGCTTTTTATTAGAAGGTTTCTACAATACTTCTTGAATGAAAACATGAGTGGACCACAGAAACATTTTTTTCTTCATTCACAATGTTAATGTTCAGTGTCTGAACCCTGAGGTAGTAATAAGTATCACTTCAGAAAAAATCAGGTTTGCAGTGGTCTTTATGAAGTATATCATAACCTCTTAGTTTAATGTCTGCCTCTCAATAATTCTGTATTTGTATTCTTCATTGGTCTTTATTCTTCTAGACCACAAAGTCTCTGCCCTAATATTAATGGAAACCTTATGTGCTTGAGAGCTTGGTTGTATGTGCTGGGTGAAGTATTCTCACAGTCTTTTGCAGCCTGCAGGGATCATCATTTCTGTTAAGTTCTGTAAGTCATCAAGACTATTTTTTGTTCTCTGAATCAATACACAATGAAAATCACCCTCTTCAAATTGTATTCTTTCTAAATACAGAACTAAAATTTCCAGAGTTATAATTCACTCAAGAACTTGATCTCCTACTCCTGTGATGATATCACTTGCTTCCCCTCCAGAACACACACTTTTAGGAGGAAACTTGCCTGGATAGTGCACAATTTAATTTATTAATTTCCAGAGGCAAAGGTGCTTGTTATTTGGAGAAAGAGACACAATAAAAGTAGAAGAGTTTGGCTTACTCCTTTGGATGAAAAAATAATACTACTGAATAGTTTATTTTGACTGATATGATGACCACAACCACATTAAGAAACCTGCTAAGTGATACTGCATACATTAAACTGCTGTTAGCAGTGGTTTAAATCTAAGCCAAAAACAATCATGACAGTAGCTCTATTGTTAGATTCCTTTGTTAGGAGAGTTTGCACTAAACTGTCTATCATAATTTCAGGAATGAGTGTAAACACTTTTTCTCCAATCTGCCCATAAAAATGTCATTCACTTGCACAATTACTGGCCTCTAAATTAAGGTGGTTTAGTATAATACCAAAGTGAAATATAAAACATGGGCCACCAGGAGTATCTATGTGAGACTAAATGTGAGTGGTAATTGGAGAGTGATTGCACAGCTGCTGAATAGGGCTCCTTGTTTCACTGAAATGTAAATATCATGTAGAATGTTGATTACATTACAATTACAAAAAGAGGACAAGTGATAATCTTAGCATTTGGCTTTCAGTGTTTATTTGAAAGACTTCGTTTTCCCACTGGAAATTGTAAGATGCTTCAGTGTGCATAGGAACATATTCTGTAGATGACAAATGACTGAAGCAGTGTAAGGATTTCCATCACAGCTACCTGTACATTTACACATGCACACACACATACAAACACACACATGAACACTCACACACAAGTTCTACATTCATTAGCAGTAGAGATGACAATAACAATCCTTTTGAATTTATCAGTAAAGCTAACAAAGTATCCCATGACATGACTGGGAAGGCTATGTTCAAAGAATTCTTTCCTCTCTAACAAGAGAATTTTTTTTTTTTCATATTTTCCCAGAGTCTGGTAGTGTTGAAACCCATTCAAGGGCACTAGAGAAAACAGGTAGGAAATCAATTTGGTGGAATAGATGCATCTAAATGACATCTAGATCACTGCTTTTCATCACCTCATCTTACCTCTACCACTGTGAAACAATTCACATAGCTGAATTACTAATGAAAAATAATCTGTAAAGACCAGTGTCTGTATATGCCTCTGAGAAATGCAATGCAGATAGGGCTAAGAGATGTGTTGTTGCCTACCTTTAAAACATATGCATAATACTCGAACAACTTGATTTGGGTGTCTTTTACTATATGCGGAGTTTCTGAAAGCAAGTTCATACACTATTTATGAGTATATAGCAGTTATTTATGCAGCAGAAAGGCAAGACTAAAATGATATAAGGCTAAGCATCAATTTCTTCAACACCCTGAAAAAGGCACTTGAGGAAGGCTTGCCAGTGACTGATGGCTGACGAGTCAGCAGGGAAGCGTTGGCTTCCATCACTCATTGGAATGGGCTGATCTTCAAAACCTGAGCTAACCCTCCAACTCTGCTTTTTTTTTTTCCTCATGATGTTATACCTTTTCCTCACTCTGCTTTTTCCGGAGTTTCTGGCTTACTAGTACTAGCTCAGTAATCACTTCTGTCTTTGTTTTTTGTTTCCTTCTCTCACATGGCTTTAGCTTATGAATTCACTTGTAGCTCAACGACATTTTGTTCTTCAGGAATGCTGAGTCAAAGTCACCTAGATGGGCTTCACCAGACTGGGCCTTGCTCATGGACAGCTGAAACCCTGGGCTGGCAGGTGCAAAATGGAGTAGCCAGGCTTTGGTTAATACCCGTGTTTGTTCTGGTGCTGATGTAACAGCTTCAAGGAATTCACACAGCTGAAAATTACTAGCACAAGTACTGCATATTCACCTACACACTTTTGTTACAGGGGTAAGATCTTTGGAAGCTCCCGGGTAGGTACTTTTGTATATCTACCGTGCTTCAGGTGTAGAGAAGACTGGAAAACTACCAACTGTGGAAAGTTATAATATGATCAATGCCTACCTGCAGAAATGAAAATGTGATATGACTCCTATGAAGACTCTTAGTCTGTTAGAATCAGGTGTCTAAAAATCTATTCTACTGTAACAGTGCACAAGGTAGATACAAGGTTAATATGCAGTACAAAGCTTACATCTATATTAGACGTATTGATTAAATGTATAAACAATGGGTTACATGATGCACTTGTTTTTCATTTCTGCACTGCAGCAAAGGTTAACTTGTAGTTACCAGAAAGACAGGAAAGGAAAGTATGCTGGTTCAATGAATCACTTAAAGGATAAAAATATGTTCTTAAAAAACTACATATGGTTTTCAGATGACAGAAATGTCCAGGAAAAAGACTTAATGGTATAAGTGAGACAGCACCAGCTGCATCAGAGCCCTGTAGCTAGAAAGTAACATTTGGATCAGCATAATTTATAAAGAAAAAAATGGCATGAACATTTGACGGACTTTCTGGTGCTGTAAACAAGGATATAGAGCACTACTGAAATATATGTGCATTAATTTGCCCTGGAATACTATATTGTGGGTAGGAAGGGATTCTGAAATGAGGATTATGATAATTACAGAATTTTTGTTTGACACAATGTACACTGTACTTTGTTTCAGTTTTTCCATTGCTACTAACCTCAACTAGATTCTAGAGAATGGCTTTCTGAAAGTGAGGCATTGACTGCCATTGAAGGGCTTATTTCTTAGGAGTCACTTCTACAGGCATAATGTGCTCAAGCAGAATCAAGGTGGATTCATTTGGGATTCAAATATTTCATCTTTCTAAAATGGATGTACACTACCAACAGACTTGGTAAACTGCCATAACTCAAGAGACTTCTACAGGAGGGGGATAGCTCTGCAGAGTTCCATGGTCCTATTGTGCAAAGGGACCCATGCAAACAACATGTATGTTAGAATAGCCAAATACAAAATCAAATATCCACGAGCAAGACTTAACATACTGTTGCATGAGCAGATGCAGCATTTGAGAAAAAAAGAAAAAGATTTAGATCTGAAGGATCTATGTCTCCAGTGCCTGAGAGACCTAATGCAACTGTTGGACATGGGAAGACAAAACAGCTGAGAAGCTAAAGGTACCTATGCTGCATTTCTGCAGCATATGGCACTGCTGAAGCCATTGCTGGAAGACTGCTTTCTGTTAAACTATCAGCACTGCAGAAAGGATATTAGAAAGGTAAAAGAGGTTTTCAAGACAGATACAAGGATTATTTGAGGACTGGATAATTTGCTTACCAGTTCCATTCCCTTTTACCTATATGCAAAGAGGCAATAAGATGCAGCTGCTAGAAGTTAAAGTCAAGCAAATCTAAGTTAGAAACAGAGGTGATTATCAATTGGCATAACTTCTCCAGCAACACAGTCATTCATCTGACGTATGAATCTTGAAATAGCATTTAGATTCACTCCACCTACTACCTCAATAACTGAAGTACCTAATTTAGGAGTTTTATAGTAAGTACAGAGGAATAATCATCTTCAAGGGGCTATTGAAATGTGAGAAAGCCTGAATCACTGAAGGTTTTTCTTGATTTATCATAAATTCCTAAATTGAGAACCTTAGATGCTTAAAGTTCAGTGAGAGAAATCTGGGTTTCACTCTCCCAAGCTAACTTGCACAACTAACTGAATATAGTAAAGAAGAAATTAAATGCAAAACTAGGGGAAAATCAGGAAGCAAATGGGTATGAAGGGAAATCAGACAGAAAGGGGCAAGAAATAAATTTTTAAAAAACAAACAGACACCACCACCTCATCAAAAAACTTGTATCAGGGAAAATTATACCAGTGATTGCTCTTGAGAGTCAGTGGACCCTGGAATGGAAAGCTATTCAGTGGATACAATAATGGATATTTAGGTAAATAAGTTACCTGAAATGCATCATTTAATAAAAAGCAGTAGAGATGATTACTTTTCTGCAGATAAGTGAAAA
Organism: Haliaeetus albicilla; assembly: GCF_947461875.1. NCBI lineage: Eukaryota > Metazoa > Chordata > Aves > Accipitriformes > Accipitridae > Haliaeetus > Haliaeetus albicilla. The sequence continues at coordinate 56,626,200 of NC_091485.1, forward strand.
CCAATTTTTGCTATCTTTGCACTAAAGATGGCCTATAAGATGCCAATTGATTTCAATGGGAGTGAGTAATAATAGAGTAAATGACTGCTCATTTTAAATAAGGCTGTCAAAATAAGGTCCTGAACAAGTTAAAAGATCAGATAAATGATAGAAGCCAGGGTCTGGGGCAGAAAATACAGCCTGGGGATCAGGGGAGGAAAAAAAACATGTTAAAGAAAATGAAATGCTAGCAAAGAAAATGTAGTCTTGCAAAACTCTTGCTGATGCTGAACTTCTACACAATAACAAAGTTGATGTTATTTTTGCCTCATAAAGGTAGAAGCAAAATGGAAGTAGGATCTATTTAGAGTGCATTCATAGATGTTCTGCACATCAGTCTCTTTAGCACAAATTTGAATGCCTAAAGCTAACAATTCCTCCAGCATTGATATTCTGTCACTGGAGACGTGGTCTGTCAAAAGCAAAATAAAAACCTCATTTCTCACCAACTACAGGAATTAAGTAGACAACCAAATCTAATGGACATGACAATAAATTAAGATATCAGAAATCTAAAAGAAAGATCAAGAAACACACATACTGCACTGCACAGCCACAAGAAAAAAATAGACAGAAGGGAGATCACATGCTTACAGTGCTAGAAGACAGACAAATTCTTCCAAGAGAGATAAAGCATGTTGTAAACCCCTGGCCATTTCAATTATGTAAATCCTTGAAAATAAACAGCTTTCAGAAGGTATTTATCTAGCTGTGGAGGTGACAGTAATGGTGGATAGCAATGATGAGTGACAGACTTTTGTATTTCATCAACATTTCATCTCCAGCCTTAAAGACAGGCTCATCTGACCTGAAAAGTAATTAAGGGTTTCTGCACTACTAAGTATATACCTATTTGCTTGACTGTGAGGATGATGCCATGTATGTAAATTCAAATACAAAATTGATAAAACCAGATGGCATATAATCAATATTTCTATCAGCATAGTTACCTTAGTAGAATTTGCTAAGTGTGGTGTGTGTGGTGTGTTGACCCTGGCTGGATGCCAGGTGCCCACCAAAGGTGCTCTATCACTCCCCTTCCTCAACTGGACAGGGGAGAGAAAATATAACAAAAAGCTCGTGGGTTGAGATAAGGACAGGGAGAGATCACTCACCAATTACCGTCACAGGCAAAACAGACTCGACTTGGGGAAATTAGTTTCATTTATTACAAATCAAATCAGAGTACAATAATGAGAAACAAACCCAAATCTTAAAAACACCATCCCCCCACCCCTCTCTTCCTATTGGGCTTAACTTTACTCCCAATTTCTCTACCTCCTCTCCTGTAGCAGCACTGGGGGAAGGGGAATGGGGGTTCAGGTCAGTTCATCACACGTTGTCTCTGCCACTCCTTCCTCCTTAGGGGCAGCACTCCGCAGTCTTCCTTTGCTCCAGCATGGGGTCCCTCCCACGGGAGACAGTCCTCCATGAACTTCTCCAACGTGGGTCCTTCCCACGGGCTGCAGTTCTTCACGAACAGGTAGCCCCTCGCTACCAAAACCTTGCCATGCAAATCCAATTCACTGAGAGCTAGATGCTACATACCATCTCCAAAAAGTTGCACTTGAAAGACATTGTACAGATTTAGCTGATACCATACTTCAGAATGTATTATATCCACGTACACTACTGCAAAATGTTCCATGGTAGCCTGAACTGTCTATGTGACTGACTTTTTCTCCCTGTTTGTTCTCACAGCAGTGTTATGGGCTGTTACAGGGACTGACTGCCCATCTTATATCAAGTAAGAAACAATTAGGTTTGCATAACCACAGAGACAAATTTTGAAATGTCATGACAAACGTACACAATCTATCTCATGCACAGTTCTTACAATGTGTTCACTTGTGATGCACAGCTGCAGATTCAGCTAACTGCCTCTACAGTCATGGGAGAATGTTTGATTATACACCGCACCTCCCTTGCTGCTACCTGTACTGACCTGCAAACAGCTGGAATGCTACCCTGAATTTAGGGAAATCTGCACACTCTCGATCTGTGTTTGTCTTGGTTTCTCACACTGCCAGTCTGTTGCAGAGTACCGGTAAATGCAATGAACTTCCCTAACATACTGTAGGACTTATAATGAAATTTTGTGTCATGCTCTACTAAATGCAAAAATATTGGCCTTTTTGAAAATCCACTCTAAAAAGTGCTCCTGGTTTTAGGATTTAGCTGATAACATACATAAGAGTCTCACTCCTAGGAACTGTTCCCTGTGCTTTCTTCTTTTTTCTGGTGCAGTTTGTTTAAGAAGTTGATGTCGCCTTTCCCTGACTTGTCCTTAACATTGATTTGTTCAGATCACTGCAAATCTGCCACTGCTATTGTGTATCAGCCACTTCCTACATTTCCAATTTCTCCATAGAGGGTTTTCATATGGCAGCAAAATTTCAAACAAGATTTTTTTTCTCAACTGCAGTTTCAGAAAGATGCTGTGTCATTCAAAACCTTAGAAAACTATATTCATAAGAATAAAGTTTTAGTTGTGGAGTATAGCAAAGAAAAAAATTACACTGTCTAAATATTGCAGTGTTAATATGTGTATTCTGTCTGGGCACATTCTCATTAGTGCATGAAAAAATAGAATAAATATAAATATTTTAGCAAATATTAACTACTTCTGGCAAAGTTAGAACAATAGTAGTAAGAAAGTGTCATGTGTGAAGCGTGCTAAGCGCTTATTCAACAAAGGCTAGGTTTCCACAGACCCAGTCCTGAATTAAGTTTCCAGACGAGTACACTTGTGACCCTGGAAGAGGGTGTCCCTAAGTCTTAAAACCCTACAAATGATTTAAAGTCAAAGAAGACCCTGCCTGGGAGAGCTTGAACTCACGCATGGGGTCAGAGGTAGAAGTTCCCACCAGCAAGGAAGCAAGTGCTAGTTTCTCTTAAACTACCTGTCATTAGCCTATGAATGCTCCTCCATTTTATTTATCAGCTGTTAATTTACTATTTTTTTGCTCATCTTCTGTGCATGAGTTACAATGGTGGAGGGGCAAAACTTAAATTTTTATCCATGGGAGCTGCAGGCTCCCCCCATGCTCCCTGCAGGCTCCTCTGGTGAGGCTCACCGCAAGTCCTGCCTTGGCAGCCAGGGCTGTCCATTCAAAACTGACAGAAATCCCCAATTCGTCTTAATTTAGAAACTAACCAAGGGCCATGTTGTACAATATTGATTTCCATGTAGTCAAAATGGGCATTCTGTGTCCTTGAAACTCTGTTCAGAATTGCAGGTGGAGAAAGGAGTGAGGAGCAGGAGCTGCACTGGCACTGGCAGGAGAGAGGGAGCACATCCATGCCCCTGCCCTCCCCAAAGTCAGTCACTCATCTTCAGTGAATATCTTGGTGTGCTTTCCCTAGGCAGCTGGTGAGAAAAGCAAAGATATTCAGGTCAAAATGAAATGGGGGGGGGGGGCAGTATTCTTTGTGTATAAATGTCACGGTTTAACCCCAGCCAGCAACTAAGCACCATGCAGCCGCTCACTCACTCCCCCCCCATCCAGTGGGATGGGGGAGAAAATCGGGAAAAGAAGTAAAACTCCTGGGTTGAGATAAGAACGGTTTAATAGAACAGAAAAGAAGAAACTAATAATGATAATGATAACACTAATAAAATGACAACAGTAGTAATAAGAGGATTGGAATGTACAAATGATGCGCAGTGCAATTGCTCACCACCCGCTGATCGACACCCAGCCAGTCCCGGAGCGGCGATCCCCACCCCCACTTCCCAGTTCCTATACTGGATGTGACGTCACATGGTATGGAATACACCGTTGGCCAGTTTGGGTCAGCTGCCCTGGCTGTGTCCTGTGCCAACTTCTTGTGCCCCTCCAGCTTTCTCGCCAGCTGGGCATGAGAAGCTGAAAAATCCTTGACTTTAGACTAAACACTACTTAGCAACAACTGAAAACATCAGTGTTATCAACATTCTTCTCATACCTAACTCAAAACATAGCACCATACCATCCACCAGGAAGACAGTCAACTCTATCCCAGCTGAAACCAGGACAATAAAAAAAGGGAGTCATGACCCCCCCTTAAAAAATTACTCTGTTCGTCTCAATAATGAAAGAATTGAGAAGAAAGATTCCAGTTAGCTAAAGACAGAGAAATTATATCAATCATAGCTGAGACTGGATGAGAAGCAATGGCCATGAAAGGTGATATTCAGCAACCTAGTAAAGAAACCCTCCAGTTAGTTTGTGCTTACAGTTAAATAATTTGAAGAAGGTATAAAGATGGTCAAATAATAAGCAAGCCAGTAAAATCACAACATAAAGTATGACATTAATTTGTAGAGTGCTGTAGTTATACCTCTGAGTATGTGAATTCAGATTTGCAATGTATATATCCATAAGACAACACAGCTGAGCATATTCATCAACATATGCACAGAGTCCTTCCCAGTCAGATGCACCCACTAGACTTCATTAATTTAAGAAGGCCTTGCTGAAATTATGCCATGTTCAGCAGGTTAGAAAGAAAAAAATAAATGTTCATATTTGTTTAATTGTTTGAGTGTAGGGTGTCAGTTAGTTTGCTGGTACAGATTTTCAGTCATAACAATTAACTCTCCAGGTAACTTTTTCTTTTATTTGTTTTAGAAGTTTATAATTTGGGGTTGGAAAATAAGCAATTTCATGCTTCAGGTATAACAATATATTGAGACTTCTTATCCTCTTCTCACACAGGGAAATGAGCTGTTATTATCAGACATGGTGCACCCAATATGCGCTCAAGGTCTACTCCTGCTAACTTGTAAGGAGAACTTCCCTGACGTCACTAGGTTTTGACTTCAAAACTCATAATTTATTCATTCTTGCTAAAGATGACTGATAATGTTAGGATGGATGGCAAATGTCTCAAAAGAAATTAATTTTTTGTAAACCGCAGCATTAGTTTACCCATATTTACCATATCTTTGATATGATACCACTGGCAATCTATATGAAAAGCAAAACCACAGACTTTGCCTGCCTACTCATAATGATTTGCTTTTCCAAAATTAACAGCATTTTAGCTCCTGGAACAATAAACTTGAAAGTCAGACTAGATGTATTTTCTATTTATAGTAATTACAATAGAATATTTTATGGAGAAAAGAAAAACAGCCATTTCTATCTACAACAAGGAAATAAAACTACTCTTCTTTGGGTACATTTTCCCTTGGCCACTGATGTTGTCTGAATCATGTTTCTTCCAAAATTTGAAATATCATTTTCCCTTCAAACTGTCAAAAATAATATGCATAAGAATAAATAGGTGTCAACAATGCACAATCCACCTGTTAGCTGACATCTGTGGCATCACATCATTGTATTACTTACTGTGAAAAAAGGCTATTTAGGCAATATCACACTCCCTGATACTACAAGTGAGGAAGAAATTAAAAAACAAAGCTCTTCATTTGTTCCTGTGTTTATACATATATGTGCGTGTGTATATAGTATGTATATACAAATATATAACTTGCTGCATGGATGGAAAGTGCAAAGGATTCCCCCACCACACACACCTTCCAAATTAAAAGAACATTTTATGAAACAAGGGTCTGTGGAATAAAGGAATTGTAGTAAGCATGGGGAGTCTGGTACAATGCATTGGATCAAGCGTAGCTGGCAGATTGCTGGAAGCACAAACAAACAAACAGTTGGTTATGCTGACATTCTTTCTCTAATGTGACTATTTTGTCTGCCTGTTTATATTTGGCTGTGTAATGCTCAGATCACAGCAATGACTGATCAGGAATATGTGTCCTCTGTAAGCATGAGCAAAAGTCTTAATTTCATGTTAATTTAGTCATGATTTAACATACTGGTTTGCACTACATTTCTAAAAAAGGGCTCCAAAGCTACAGTTGCAGTCTACTAGCTCACTACATGAAAAGCAAGTGCCTGCATTTTTCTTGCTTTCATGACTTTCATGACACATCACAAGTGACATGCCAAGGTGATGGGGACATTGTCGTTTTTTCCCTCACCATAATTATGTATGTAAAATACCAATCAAGTTGCTAGTTCTTGGATCTGTTGTCATTAACCATAAACCTAGAATTCAAACCCACTGTCAGCAATGAGAAAGGTAATAGTCACTGTCATGACTGCAGATCTTGTAACCTCTGTGTGCTCTTGTATACCACAGAAATCTGTTAGACTTGATATTATTGCTTCTTTCTCTCCTTCCTGCTTTTTTTTAGAACAACAGCAAGGGTTATGTATCAAAAGAGTATCTTCTATGTAACAGTCTTGTTTGAGATCATTCCTACATTAAAAAAAGGGATAGCTATACTACCAGTTCCATATACTGTGTATTTATTGTGGTAAGGTGTATTTAGTTGACAGATTTTTGCACAAATTTTGCTGAGTAAAACAAGTAATTCTGGCTTTTGCAGAGTCTGATACAACTTACTTTGAAGGGGAGCAGGCTATGATAGAAGATCTAATTCATCTCAGTCTCCATACTGCCACAGATCTGGCAATAAACCTAACAGCAGCAGTGAGTATGAGCCTAAAGAGACAAATTATACTAGTCAAGGCACCATGGGCTCAGTACCAACAATGCTTCTTCACTAAAAAAAAAAGGGGCGATCAAAAGTCAAGGAGCCAAGGAATATTCTATTATACTTTTCTATTTTACTATATCCTTTCCTTAGACCTTTTGGGGAAGCTGTCTTTGGACTGCCAGCTCAAAGTTTTTCTTCTCTTACTTTGACAGGTCTTAACCAATGTTTCCCATGGGGCCTTTCTCCCAGAACCATTTTTAGTTGTTTTTAAACTTAATCTTTGAAATTCCTCTTTTGGAGCTTATAGATTGATTTTGTTCCCATTTCCTATCTCCATTCAGGCTAGGTGATGAAATACTTAATTCCAACTTTAGGATATCCAGTGAACCAAGGTTCTTCACCTGAAACACAAACCTGTGGTGTACAGGCCATGCATTCCCTTCAGCCCAGCAGAATACTGGATCTACCTCCTCACCTTTCTCTCCTAAGACTATGGGCCTGACTCTGGCCATTTTCTTGGGATGACAATTCAGTTCGGCCTTCATTACTGGGAAGTCTTGATCTGCTTCTGGAAAGTGTTTTGTAAGTTAAAGTCAGAAGGCCTTGTAAAATCTTTGACCTAGCCAATGTGAGCTGTGGGCTTAGGCCAGGATCCAGACATGTTCCAAACTTTACTGACTTTAGCACAAACCTACAGGTGAAAAGTGTAGTAAAAATCTGAAGTGTTTTTCAGCCTCTTCTCTTATGATTGCGATTGACAACTGCCCCACTAAATAGTCAAATCTGTGCAAGACCATCATATGGGCCAGATTTTCCAAGCCATCAAGATCACTTTGGGCTATTTATGCTGTATGAAGTGAATTTGCAGAGCACTATGATGCATAGATTTAAAATTCAGAAAGATGCTGTAGTTTGAGTTCTGTGTAGTTGTGAACAAGATACTGCACTAAATAAACCTGCGGCCTAATCGAGCCTGGGGGCTCTTCTATCACTTTTTGTTGATTCAAGAAATCTAACATACAGAAGAATAACCCTCTCTTCACCTTTGTAGTTCTTGTAAATGTATACTCACTGTTCCCTTAAATCCATAGCTGGAAGAGAAGTAACAGCTAGGATATCACTAAACTGATGCTGTACAGTATGACAGGTTGAAGAGTATTTGGGGATAAAAAATAAAATTCCTTGTTAGCATTAGAAAAAAGTTGTGATCCTTTACTGCTATCACAGAAGTCATTAGCCTAGCCGTTTTACAAATATTTGCACTTTTTTTCCTCACAGTCATGCCAACTAACACAAGTTATATCACTAGCTTTACTGAGTGTTCAACATCTTCTATGGTCCCAGTAATGACTGTAGTAAAAAGTCACATTTCAGGGTGTAAATTAATCATCTGCATTTAGAAACTGAGAAAGAATCAATAAAGCACCTGGAGTACTGCCTGCTTTAAAAGATTTCTTTCTAAACATGCTTCAGCTCATTTTGGCTGGTTGTAATGAAAGCGTTCACTTAAAACTTGCAGCCTCTTTTTATCCCAGACCTTGCCAGGGCCCTGGGTGCCTTCCCCTCCCAAAGGGCGAGGGCTCAGGGCCGGCTAACCCCAAGGCCAGCTCCCTAGCTCCTCAGTGCTGACTCTGATCCAGACCCACTGTCTGGGCTTTCTGGCATGGCCTCCAAGCTGTCCCATCACTGCAGACTGGCTAGGCGGTGCACATCCCTGGGCTGTGCCTGATCCCAGTTGCTGTCTCCAGGCCTGACCCAACCCTGATGTGCTGCTCAGCATCCTGGCTCCTCCTTGCTGAGGTCAGGACTCCTGCCAGCCATATTACGTCTCCACGCTCCCTCCCGGCTTACCTGGAGGAGCAGCCAGTCCTCGCAGCACCCTGATGGTGCTGGCCTTCTCTCATCTTAAGAGGGTGACATGACTATAGAAAGCCTCCATGTAAGCCTATGGAAGTCAGGAGCTATGTTATAAAAATGGCAAGACTTCTTGAACAAATTAAGTGTCTGAAAGAGCGGTAGAGGACAGGGGATTAGTTTCTAATAAGATGGTTTGGGTTTAATCTGAATAAACACCTTTGGTTCACAAAATATTGTGAAGTGCAACAATTACCAGCATGTACCAGTGTTACATAAGGTGATAAAATAATAGAAATGATAAGGTTAATTATTAATGCACGTATCAACAATCCTTGAAGTCAGGAGGAGTTCAGTCAGTGAAATATCTGTAACTACCTCAGCTTTGTTCCTTTTTTCCTGGGAAGCTGAAAGAAAAGGTAGTGAACTCTCAGCATTGAAATGGGGCCTTTTTTGGTTTTGTTTTTGAAATGTTATTCTTCCTTTCAGTCAGTAGTATTCAAATGGATAAGAAGCACAATCCTTTCAATACCTCTATGATCTGTTGAAGTATTACAGTTCCCGTGCTAAAGGTGAAGCAGTGAAACACAGAAATCTACCTAAGACTCCATAGACCCTTGGGTCTATTGGTGATGTTACGAAATTTAGCCTAGTCTTGGAATCTGTCTCAATCTCCCTCTGAAGGAGTCCGTCTCTCTACAGTGATTAAAATTCCTGGTGCTTTGCTCGGAAGGACCTGAATTCCAGGTCACCCCAATGGAGCAGCGCGCTGTCACGTAGTCAGGTAACGCAATTTGTGTAGGGTTCTGTGGCCTGAGGAAACAGGCAAAAAGATGGGACAAGTTCATGCTGTGAAGCTGAACTAGAAGTCCAGTTTCACTCCTTGCACTGGGCGCATGCCAGGTTGCTTCACTATTGTCATTCACTATGACTTTCTTTCCATCCTGTTTCCATTTAGTTGTGTGAGACATCCCCAGAAAGTTGTATTTCTTGGTGGTGTGGTTTGAATTCCAGAAAACACCTGTATGAGCAAAGTCATGATCTGGATACTTCAGTCTGGCTCATCTATAAAACAGGTTTTTAGAAATATCTGTAAACTGAATTACAAGCTAGTGTGCAATGTATAATGTCAGAATGAGATGAGCCATCCGCTGCTTCCCTAGCTCCACCAATGTAGAGTCCTGTGCAGTGGGCTTCTGTGTGCTGAAAAGATTATTAACTACTATCCCATGGAACAGTCTTTTCACTACCTGAAGTTAAACAACGTGTGGGAGTTGTTCCAGAAAAATGGAGGCTTTTAACTGTTAAAATTTAAATTGTAGGCTTTTCAGAATGCCCTCCAGAAATGTAAATCAGAATATTCCAAATAGGAAAAAAAGTCTGTGCTAAAAAAGGCCTTCAAAATAATACCTACTAAAAATCTTTATTATGACAACTTCTGATAGAAAAAGAATGATCAGTGGTTTTGGATAAAAAATCTATTGCACTTCCATTTAAAACTCTTTCATTCCTTTAACTCAATTCCATCCAACTCAAGGGAAACTGAATCATATTTAACATACATTAATTAATCATTGTGTCAAGGCCCTGAAGGCACCAATGGGCCTTATCATCCCTGCCAAGCCTCCCTGGGTGTCTCCTACCCTGCCCAGGGCCCAGGACCCCGTGTCAGCCCCCCCGCGCTGCCAGCCCCTGCCCCAGTGACCCCACAGCGGGGCTGATCGCCAGCTCCCCACAGCCCAGCCCTGCCCGGCCATGGGCCCCACCGAGCCGGGCCCACCCGTGGGCCCACAGCCTGCCCTTGGCCCATGCCCATCCTCAGGGAGGTGCCTGATGCCTGGGGCCGGGGCTGCCCGGGTGACCCTGTCCGCCTGCTCCTGGCTGGCGTTGGGACGGGCCCTGGCTGCCGGGCCCTGGCTGCCAGGCCCTGCCCTGCTGCCCCTGGCAGCCCCCGCTGGCCCCAGCCCCAGGGAGCTGCTGGCCCTTGCAGCTCCCTGCCACATGCTGACTGTTCAGGGACAAGTAGGATTTGCCTGTTTCCTCAGGCCAGAGAACCCTACACAAACTGCGTTACCTGACTACGTGACAGCGCGCTGCTCCATTGGGGTGACCTGGAATTCAGGTCCTTCCGAGCAAAGCACCAGGAATTTTGATCACTGTAGAGAGATGGACTCCTTCAGAGGGAGATTGAGACAGACCGAACTAGGTTCCCGTATAACTACTTCTGCTGGCCTAAAGAGATTCATATTGAGGAGAAGAACCACTTGGGCACTTCAAGGCCTAACCACTCACATTCCAAGTTAAGCTTCTAGGTTGCCAACAGAATATGCAGGGAATACTACATGATAACCTTCTGTAAATTAGTCACAGAAAACCCGAAGAAAGGGTGTGTGATTCAGATGTATCCCAAGGAACTAGGCACCTTCCACCCATTGGATTTCCTACTGAGGAACCAGGGATTTTAATTCTTCCATTTATGGTTGAAAGTCTACATTTAAAGTACTGCATGGGGGCTTATTAACTGAGGATTACCAGGCCCAGAGGTTTTACTTCCTTGTAAAAATGCTTTAAAACAGGCACAGAACAGCAAATCATTGCGTCACCTGCTACAGAATTCTGTGTCTGAAACTTGGGAATTTTAAAAATATCATGTGGAAAGAATCAACAGCAAGCTGCGCTTGTTTCATCTTCTAGCTGCTAAGTTCAAAAGCTGCAGGAACCTAGCAGTGAATTCAGTGCTTGTAAAGTATTAGAAGGAAGCAAAAGAGAATCTGTCCCTCTCATAAATATGAACAGGAAAAGCAATTTACCTTCACACTCCAAAGATATTGGTTTGGTTTCTTTTTCTTTCTCAAGCCTTATATGATATAAGATCTTTTCCTAGGGTTATTTTTAAATATGAACTGCTTGAATGCAATGTGCTCAGTCCCTGGGTGGGAAATATGCTTCATTTAAGTCAACAGCAATCTGTACTGCTGATTAAAAAGCAAGTGCTGATGGGCTTCACAGGGAGTCTCATCCATCTTGCCTTAGCTAAGAAGTTGATAGAGAAAATGGTGATGGGAGGAGGGGAAGGGTGGTGGACAGTGCTCGGTGAAACATTGAACACCAACAACAAATCATGAATTATCTGTACTTAAAAGTTCTATCAGTGTGGAAAACTGTCTCTGAAAGGAGAATTTCAAACTGTTTGATGATTGCATATCCTGGGAATTCAAATGAACTTTGTCACCACTGCCAGTTTCATAAAAGAATGAAGTCTCCAGCAAGGCACAGATGGTATTTCTGAATGAACAGATGATTATGCCAAGAGAGTATTATGCTTGGAAACACATTTTATTGATATAGGAGTAAAGCTGTTAGAAGGACAGCTATAGAAAAGAGGACCTATCTCTTTATGGAACACCTGAATACAATAAGAAATTAGGCAGTGGCTAAAGGTTATTTAGTACATTCTTCATTCCTACTTACTGGGAATTAATTGGAAAACTATCCAGAAATCCTAAAGATTAAATGGCGCTATAAGTAATGAGAACCGCAAGAAGATGTGTGAACAACAACAATTAGAAAGTAATCTGTATTTACCTAAACTGAAAAGAGATTATGCACTAGCTATTGGATTTCCAAACAGCACCAGTGAGGAGAGCTTAGAAGAGGGGCCAAATTCCACATTGGTCCTGAGTATAAATTCATTTTGATGAAGAAAAAAAAAGTTATGCTCATTGATGTTTACAGACTCACAAGCCCAAACATATGCCCCTCATTGTGCTATAAGTTAATGGGTTTACAATGGTTAAATGCATTGACTCAATTAATAGTTACTTCTGATTATACCTCTGTCATCCACAGGCAAGGTGGGTTCACTGACCTCAGTGGAAATGCTGTGACTGTAAAGTAAGGATCTGATGTGATGAGAGGTCAGAAAAGGGGTGCATGATCTTTTGCATTACTGGGTTTGAGAATGTTGACTTCATACTTGATATGACTATTTCTAAGTCAAGGCTGGAAACAAACAGATTTGGATTCCACACCAGTTTTAAATCCCAAGTAGATCCCTTGAGGTCAGTTGGCTCTTTCTGGTGACTTCAGGATGGTTTATGTAAGGGAAGAAATGTATCACATGAGGTTTTTCTCAGGGTTGAAAGATATTCAGCAGTATATCTTGCAGGGCCACAACATAGGTGAAGATATTCAGCAGTATATCTTGCAGGGCCACAACATAGGTGTCATCCTCAGATTTTTCCATACATTTTCTTGAGCACAGAGGGCAAGCCATGGAGGCAGATGACCCTGGTGAAATAGTACAATCTCTGTAGCTTGAAGAAAATTATATTCATTACCAACATGACAGCAAAAATAATACATATCCCTCAGACAACATTTATCCTGGTGCCAGTGATGAAAATATATGAGGGATTACCTAAGCTATTTAAAAACTACTTGTGTTCAGTTACAAAATTATTTATGAATTTAGGAATAACCAGGGGATTTGGATTATGCTGGGGAAAAAAAAACAAAAAGGAAAAATAAAGGAAACACTCTTCTAGGTTTCTTATTGAATGTGAGACAAATGCAAATTTTAGTAAGGGAACAATTAGAAGGAAAAGAAGAGATTACAGGAATCCCTTCCTCCCACATGCTCTCCTGTTGCTGTAATTGAGGTTTTTGTGTTATTAAATGGAATCATGGGTCAGAGACCAACTCCATTTTTGCATTGGTGCAAGTTGATTTCAATGCCAATAAAGTCATATTAGTGCAAAGCAGTGAGACATCATCCACAAACCCATTTGTATGTGTGAGATGAATACATTAGCTTCTCAGCAGATGGCTGTGAATTCTTCCAGACAGAGCATGTCTCGGGCTTTCAAGACCCATCTATCAAAAGGAATACTGAATTGTCTTCAGTCTGCAGCAATCACTCCAGGGAAGCAAGTGCTAAATGGTTTAAAGATAAGAGGTAATCGTACTGCAAGCCATTGTCAGCTCCAAGTACAGCGCCCATTGGTTTATGCATATCATTTGGGACTTCATAGACACCTATTACTTCTTTCTCTGTGATGCCAGAGATCTATCTCTTGATGTATTCCTTTAGAAAACATTCTTCTTTTAGTTGGTGGGGGAAAGAGGGTCTGTAAATTACCTTTTGAATATCCAGAATTATTCAGTAGTTCCATTTCTTATGTTACTTCTGTGATTCTGCCATTTGGAAGGGAGAAGTGGCCAGCAGAAGTTAAGAAAAAGGCAATCTTCATTATGTAAACAAGGAAAATGTTTCCTAGCTTTCTAAATAGAACTTTTAAATGAAGGATACAGCAATCTATTTGGTAAAAGGTTATTAGAGTTCAGCTAAAGAGATTCTGTATAATACTGGTGAAATAATAGGATTACCATTTGTGGTTTTAGAATACCTTCCCTTGAACAATATCAACGCAATGTGCAGACCTAAACTCGTAAGGCCTTCCAGCAGTCTGGTGATGTAGACAAATTTACCTAGTGGGCTACATTTCTCCAACTCATGTAGGATGAAGGCATGCAGCATGGAGGGAGGTGAGTGCTGAAACTCGGGGAACAAATAGTAATATTCTTACTGTGGATTTTCATGGAGTCAGAACAGGATTTTCTAAGTAAGTGGCTAATATAGTGCCATATTTTAATTTTTAGAGATCCCATAGCAGACATAGTGTGTGGGGAATATATAATGAGCCATTAGGAAAATTGAAGCCTGTAAATATCTGGAGGGCACTGGTCACGTTTATTGGCTGTCATTTAGGGAACAAGAGACAGCTGCTATAGTACAAAGTGAAATGTCAGAATCTTGTAATCAATATATTATACACATAGGAGGGGTCTGCAAAGTCTGGAACAGAAAAATATGGCAACTTCCTTCCCTAATCCTTAGCAATCGCATCTACAGTACTCTGTCACAAACACAGTTCATATGCATTTCAGACATCATGCTGTTATCAATTAATATGTGTAATATGATTAAAATAACCAGGGAACTGCTCAAGTCCTCTGTACAGCCCCCATAAGTTAATATCTAAAATAGGGAAACAATAACTAGCCTTGATTTAGGGTTTAGGAAATAACTATTAGACAATGGGACTTTATGTTTAAGTCAGAAAAGGTAATGGATTGTGGTCTGGTCAATAAACCTTGAAGAACTGCTTGGAATTGCCAAGACAGAGTAAGAAGTAGGTAAAAGCTAATTCCTACAGGGGTAGATCGCGACCACCTACTCAAATGATACCACTTACTCAAAAGAAGACAATGAAGGAAGAAGACACAGTCTGGGCACTAATTTACATGAGAGGCGAAGAAGAAAGAACCAATCATTAAGGGAAATAATATTGAGTATGCATTACTTAAGTATATAAATGTGGGAATTTTTGAGACAAAGGTGTGCTGTCTTGGGACAGGCAGCCATTCATGCGCATCCATGAAATTAATTTGAAAATACCTTGACTCTGTGTGTTATTGGCTTGCACACTGGGTAAACAAACCCCATTTGTGGGACAACAATGCTATAATGTACTACAAATATTAATAGTGCAAGTAATAGTCTTAGTTTATTTTTACTGTATATAAATACATAATTACACTTTGCCAAGTGTGAATAACTTGGCAAAGATTAGACAAACATAATCTAAGAATGGCATTACCAGACAAGGGTGTAGATCCATATAGTCAAAATGTGCATTGTTCTACTGGATAGAAATGTCAGGACAGTGGCATTCAGAGAATGATGGACTGCCCAACCTTTCCCATTTTCTTTTTTACCTATGTGCCAGTGCAACTCCACGGCGTCAAATGACTTTGGTGACAATAGTAGAATTAGTGCTGATTTATTTGTGAATTAATAAAGAGAAAATCAGAATTCTTTTTGCAATATACAATAATAGTCCCAATTTCCTTTATAGGCATATCTTACTGTTTGTATATAATTTTATATAGATAATTAAGATATAATTTTCTGATTTTTAAAAATAATCAAATTTTTGTAGACAGAAAATGTTCATCAAGATTTGACTATAATGGTTCCAAAACCTAAAGTATGCATCAAGATTTCTATAGCTCCCACTGAAAGCAATGTCATAGGATGTTCAAATAGCCACCAGAGGAAGCCAGTATCATAAGTAATTGAAAAATTCTGCTAGTGCCAAGGTCTAAAACCCTAATGAAGCAACAGAAACAAGATTCAAGCTGGGCAAAAGGACATAGTTCTTTTCCACACAGAGTTTTATAAGTACAATAGTTTTATGCAGAAAAGCATTTAATGTTTAGCCATTTTAGTAGGCAAATGTACAAAACCTAAGGCCAGGTGTTTTCTATATAAGAGCAAAAGCAACCTACTCAGTTTCTGACCATTCCTTTCTCTCCAGTGGTCTGGAGGAAACAGAAAACAAAATTTCTTTGGTTTACACCACCTTATCAGAGAAATTGTAAGCAAAAAAGTCTGATCCTTCATCCAAAGGATTGAAAGTACACAGAACCATCCCAGAATGGAGAAGGAACAAATGAAAACTGGGTGTCTTCACTTAGTGAAGAGGAGAGGAATAACAGTTCATATCCTCTGATAAACTTCTTCTTTCTTGTCAAGAATGAAGATGATAAAGTTTTCTTACCATGTAGTTTCTGCTCTGTAAGAGTGGAGTATCTGTGAAAATGTACCTCATTACTTATTAGAATCATACTTTAATTCTTCACCTTTTTTTTTTCCCTGAAAAAAAAATGTGGTTGGAGGCAAGAGGAGGTTGAAAAGCCCTATCATCAGATCAAGCACTAGTTGCTCCCAGGTCCTACTAAGCTCATGTGGTACTGATAGGTTGCACTGCTCAGAAGAGTGTCAGCAACCAGTAAGCCTTGTAAAATCAAGGTCTGCTCTATTTGGGAAACTCAGTAAGTCTAATGGATCTGGGTATGTTTGGCTGGAATTGGAGTTGACTAGGATAACACCTATGAGGTAAGAAAAATAGCAATTAACACATTGGTGCCTTAGGAAATTAACACAACAGTTCAAATTATGTGGGAACCACTCTGATTATTACCTTTTGTTTTCCTTTCCTCTTTTCCTATTTGTCGTCTTTGAACTGCATATCAAGAAAATGGATATTGATTTTTAAAATGCTGGTCTCTAGAACCAAACAGTATTAAAAAATAATACCTAGTCAAAAGGTCTAAAGTAAAATCCTACTTACTTATTTCTCTTGAAGGAATAAAGTAGTGTATTAAAATGTTTACTAAAGCAAAAGACCTTCGGAATTCAAATGCAGAAGATACAATTTTTATATGTGGAGAGAATGAAGCTGTAACTGGCATTAGAATAAGAATGTCAGTATCTTCTCCATAAAGTGAGGAAGGTAGTTGTATATTGTTGCAATAGTGTTTGCTCAGTTTAAATAGCGACCTAACTATTAATTTGGAATTAGTGACCTACTAGACAGTGGACTGGAGAGCTGAGTTCATTACTTCCCATGCACATTTCCTGAACATTATCATCAAACCCCTTAATGTATCCTAAGCACTGGATTCACTTCTGGCGAGGAACAGGCTACTGAGGTTCTCAGATAATGTAGTGATCGTGGATTATTTTTATTTCATTGATTTGCCTTTGTGCTTGAGGAGAATTCTTTTTTTTTTTTTTTTTTTTTCCATGAACAACATTTTATTTACACTGTATTGTGGAAGTATAACAAATACTGCAGGTTGTATAAAACTAATGTAAGTGTATGAAGTTGTAACTTCTGTAGTCCAGATGTATTGAAAAAGAGAATTTTCATTCTGCGTTTAGCTACACACAATTTGGAAACCATAGGTAAGATATCCTGCCAGGAGTCTTTGTGTAATTTGTTCTTAAGAGACTAATGATCTGCTGAATATTCTGCAAATATTTATGATTAGCAAACTAACATCAACCAAGAAAAGAAATACTTAAAAATACATACCACTTAAAAACACATACATACCACTAACATGTAATTCTGATGTAAAATTAGGGCTCTTGATTGGGATTAAATGACTAATTAGAAAGGATGGTTTGCGTAACTTGTCTGCTATGCCAGAACTTTTGCCATGACAAATAATAAAGCAAAAGCACTGAGACAAAACTGTTAACAGTTTGAGACGTTCACCCTCTATGGAGGATCACAACCTGGTGATTAGGAATGAAAAATTTAAAAAAACAAAGCAACAATTTTAGAAGCCTGATGGAAGGAGAACAATCACCCTTTTAACACATCTGGACACAAGATTTATAGTATTGAAACACTACTGGCAGAGTAACATGCTGAAAACATCAGGAAACAATTCTGGAAAGGAACAGTACAATTTAAATCCTGACCTAAAATGTTCTTTTCATATCTTAGCCTTGAACCAGTTGACCAGGTAGAAGAGATTGTGATGTCTTCTGTGGTAGACCCAAAATATAATTACAGATGCATAACCAAAGTTAATCAGCCACAAAGCATACATCTGTAGGGAGCTGCTCACAGAGTTTTAGGTTGTTAAGCAAAAAAAATTCAGTGCAGCTGTGCTGAAACTCTATTACCTCTTATTTTCACCTTTTAAAACTGCTTTTCTAAAAGAAGTCACATGTTCAAGTATATTTTGTTTGAAGAGGTAATTTTTGAAAATGCAACTTATTAAACTGTAGTGGGTTTTATGTGTTCTGTACCTTATCAGATTGTGGTAATGGCCACATTACATTCTGCCTGGTATAAATGCTTCAGAGTTCACAGCTTCTTAAGAAAGTGAACTGGAATCTTTTTTCTTGGTGGATCACCAAATAAGTGGTCACCTATTACAAACACAGGGGTTTTATTAGTACTCATAAGAGATGTATGTATGTAAATGTACAATTTGACCTAAGGCATTGGCTGAAACAACTTTTCACTTGCAAGTCCCCTATGTTTGTTATGGAGATCCCTGAAAGACAATAAAACTCACAATGCTGTTGTTTGCAGTGCTACTTTTCAGAGTAAAGCAGCATCTTAAAGGATTTGGTTCCCAACAAGTTAAAGGAAGGAGCCGCCCTGTCACTGTCACTCTTGCTTTCCCCTTCAGATGCATCTGTGTTTAGAATTGTCAACTAATGATGAAATAATTTGACTGTGAAGTCACCCCACTGCAGTATTTCTTCTTAATGTATTATACAAAGGTCTCCACAGATATGTCCAAAACATCTTGATATTGAGACTGACAAAATCACTTTCCATAGTATTTTGTCTGCCTGCAGCAACTCTACTGAATGCAAAAACAGGAAAGACATTTCTGTGAGCAAGTCAGGAATGCCTGGCACTGTCCACAGGTGCGGTTCAGTCTTCTGCTTATGGGGGGAGAAGCAGGGAGGTATGCAGGAAAATCCTTCTTTCCGAGTTTTACAGTTCTTGGAGCTCATGTTTCAATGTCAGCATTTCTGCTGATACAAGAAACAGCCAGGTAGCAAGTAGCAAGCAGAAACTATGTGCCTCATGTGGGAGAATACAAGGTGTTTGGTTCAGGGACAAAGCTCCTACCAAAATACAAATACATTAGTAGATTCAGGAAGGGCTGGGCCCTGACAGAGAGGTTGTGTTATAGTTTGTGGAATATAGAAGAGAAGAAGAGGAAAGTTCGGCCTGCTGAGTACAGGTGGGCAAAAATAGTTAGAGTGGTTCACTTACAGTTAAAACAATTGTCCTATCCCACAGTGTGCGACTGGGGAATCATAAAGCATGCTGGGCACATAGTATAATTTCCACAGCTACAAAAACCATGATGTGTGAAAATATGGATTTTGGGACTTGAGGGATGCAGGTCCCAGAATAGAAGACATGCCTCAGTGCTGATCCTAAGGCTCATATAACACCATCAAATATTGAAGAGTAATACAAATCTCACAGGATTTTGCTTAGTGGAATGTTGTTAATCAGTGATAGAATAAGATTGCAGTTTTCAAGAAGGAAGCCTTCACTACTTCTCAGAAATACCAGTACCTCAGTTCTGGACAAAACTTCGTAATTAGCAAAAAACCCTTGTATTTCACACACACAGCTCATGACAGCAAAATCTAGAGCTGTTTATTGCAAAGACTTCTGCTCATTTACATTCCCTAAAGCCTTTATACTGACTTAGGTAGTGGTGAATTGAGCCTTGTAGTGACCTGGGGAAGTAAGCTGACACTAATAAATACGGATTGTTTGTTCCATCTTCAAGCAAACCTTTCACTGCTTTTATTGAATGATAACAATGAAAAACTATATGGATCTATGAGTCTGATTCATTGGTAAATTATGTCAATCTAAATTAGGAATAATAGTACTTCAGGAATAATGATAGCAAAACTAAAGTAAATAAAAGAAAGGCTTGCCTCAAACTTTAGAAAAGTTAGTAAAGCATAATACAAGGGCAAAAATGGCTTTTGAACTTTGAGGCCTTTCCTAAACCAGTGACAGAAATAGATCAATCACTGTGGCTTCACTTATTTTTCCCTATAGGACAAAAACCACATCTTTGGCAGGAGATTATTATCTTGTCTTCACTGCTTTCCTCTTCAATTTGTTAAGTAAACCATTTCATTTTTGCTCAGAATTATCTAATTTTCTTCCTTGGTCAGTATTTGTTACATTGCCATATAATCAGCTGTAGATGAGCAATTTTCATAGGGAAAACTGTGATGAACTCAGTGCACTGAATTTAGCTATCTGGGGAAAAATCCTGACAAAACTGATACTCTCAAGCCATTGATTGCTGTGTCTGTGATCTCCATTGAATGACCAGATAAAGATCAGACAATAACAGCGTTGTGAACTCATGACAGATCTGTACTGAGACCTTGTGACTGGCTCAAGGGCATTCTTACTAATTAGTCTGACGAGGCTTTTAGCATTTTTAGTGCTGTTATTGAAGATGAGAGGCATTAATCATCAAGCCAGATGACCTGTTCTTGTTAAAGAGGTACGAATGACTAATGCACATTCCCAACCAGAAGAGACAAAGAAAGATGACAAAATAACTATCTAAAGGCAGAATAGCAAAATTATATTTGGATGTGAAGCAGGCCAGAAATATTCAAATACTACCAGCCTGAATTTTTAAAGTAACTTTGAATAATTATTTGACCCCTCCCAACATCTAAGTGCATGTTAAATGAACATGAAAGAAGAACTGGAGGCGAAATCTTGATCTCTTTAAGTTAGCATTTTAACCCAAATGTGTTTCCAGATTCTAAATAATGATCAGTAGTTACTAACAGTGCTGTTCATCTTTCCTATAAAAATTGCAAATACTTGCAATCACTGCAAAGCAAAGATACTATTTGACTAATGCGAAGCTTGCCACATTGCGTTATGCCATTTTTTTGAACTAAAGAAAATAGTGCTGAGAGGAACTGTGAAAGGTCATCCAATCCATGTTGGTACTCCACTGGTCCATTTATTCTAGTGCCTTGCCTGTGGTAGTTGCCCAGTCTACTCAACAAGTTCCTGATTTTACCAGTTTATACTGTTTACATGAACTAACAAAACTGAAAGAAAAAAAAATCTGCCAGTCTTTTAATTTCAGAACTGTGATTATTTCTACTCCTATCTCTTTACATGATAAGTAGCACTTAACTCTATCTTTAACTAAAATCTGTCGTAAGGGAAATTGTGTGGGCAAATATGCATGTACACTTTATTCCAGCTACAGAAAAGAGAGGGATTCCAGATCAAGGCAGTCAAGAATCCGCAAGGATGAAGAGGGGCAAAATTAAAGATAAATATTTCATAAACACTTTAAAATATTGCTTTTTAGTCTGGGCATTACAGGGAGGGTGGGAGGCCTGGTGGTAGGTTGTACCAAGTAGGAAAACTAATTGCATAGAACAACATAATGATTGCAAAACCCCCTGCCTCTAGTGATTTGGATTTTTCACTTCCTGCACCATTTAAAACATGTTGCAGTGAGGCTATTAAATCAGAATATACCCTTAACAGGACTGAAAATAAGTGAGTCAATGCTCTTTGAGGTTTTGTGTTCCTGCCTAGACTTACTGGGTATAATTCGGTTGTCCAGGCATAAGTGTGTACTGTCATTTGCGATGCCCTAGGGTATCTCACCTGTTTCCATCTACATCTTCTGAAGGGTAGTGGTCTGCTGTACCAGCCAGGTCCAGTGTCATTTCTGCCAGCCCCATGCAGATGTTTTGAAAAGCCTACAGCATCTCAAATGGCTGTAGACTGAACCCCACCTACTGTGTTCATTTGTAGCTATAAACCACAACTCGTGCTAGAATAGTGAAAAATGGCCAAAGAGTGCCATTGGGAGTGTTGAGAGGGCACGTTTCTTCAGCCCTTTTGCAGGGCAGGAGATCATAGAATCATAGAATCACAGAATGGTTTGGGTTGGAAGGGACCTTAAAGATAATCTAGCTCCAACCCCCCTGCCATGGGCAGGGACACATTCCACTAGACCAGGATACGGAGACATCTCACATTTGCCTTGCGTCCTGTCAAGATTTGATGATGTTTTCTGTAGCGGGGGAATCTGATCTCTGTGTCCTTCTATACTGTACAGTAGATCAGGAAACTTCCCTGAAGTTAATGGTTTGACAGTCTCCTTGTCATATCTTCTCTTCCACCTATAGTTGCTCAGTTAGATGGACTCCCAACAGTAGTGTGATAATTTTGTTTCATTACAGTGTGTAAAGTAACTGTAATTCCACAACAGGTTGCCAGCATCCTCCAATATGTTCACCCTTTATTATAGCAGATTTCAGCATCTGACCCTCCCTGTACTGTATAGCTTTCTAGGAACTCCTTTCCAGCTATTGAAATAGATCTTGTCTGTGGTGTGAGAGGCTTTGAAGAGAAATGCACTTTAGACAATCCTTGTAATTTTTTTACTTACCTATATATCTTTTCATAATTGTCAGTGAATAACTCATTAAGGGTCATACCTATATAAGTATATCAAGAAAAGTGGTATTCTTCATTAAATCATTAATTACCTTCAGACAACTGTAAATTAAGCTGTATAGAAGCATGCATTGGTTCAGACCACTATTGCATGGAAAAGGTCTCTCTTCAATTCTAGGAATTAGCTTCTTGCCTTTATTCATTTTAGGAGTAAAAGCATATAGTTTTATTCCTGCTTGGGTGTTTTTAAGATTTTGTCTGCTGTCCTTCTGCCTTCTCACCTTTCTTTAAATGCTCTTTCATTTCCCACTGAAGGAATATTCTATTCAAAACTCTCAATATAGGCGTTGTTGAAATCTTTTCCATAACATGATTAGCTCAGTGATAAGAAAGTTAAGAAAGTCTTTTAGAATCCCTCTGGACTGGAGGGAATCCCTCAGAAGTCCTTGCGGCACCTTGAAAAAAATTCTGTCTCATCGAATGTATTTGAGACAGCAAGAAAAGGAATTAGGTCTCAAGTTATGGCCGGTATGGATTGAAGAATATAATAGATAATCCTACCCTTTACTGGACCCATTTTCATTGGGTTTAGAGTTTACCTTGCTCACCATTCTGGGTGATAAACCCAGAAGTATTGCACTAGTGTTTAAAACAGTGTTAAAAGATGAGAATCTGAGAATCATAGAATATCTTGAGTTGGAAGGGACCCATAAGGATCATGGAGTCCAGCTCCCTGCTCCTCACAAGCCTAAAACTAAACCATATGACTAAGGGCATTGTCCAGACGCTCCTTGAACTCTGACAGGCTCGGTGCCATGACCACTTCCCTGGGCAGCCTGTTCCAGTGACCGACCACCCTCTCGGTGAAGAACCTTTTCCTAATGTCCAACCTGAACTCCCCCTGATGCAGCTTCATTCCACCTCCTCATGTCCTGTTGCTGGTCACCAGAGAGGAGATCAGCACCTCCCCCTCCGCTGCCCCCCTTGAGGAAGCTGTAGCCTGTGACGAGGTCACTGCAGGTGAAGAGGTGACTACATATAAGAGGGGTGAAAAAAGTACAAATACAAAATGATGGTAAGTAGGCAAAAATTGAAGTTGCAGTGTAATTGGACACACAAGACAAGATTCTGTTTTCCTTGTGCTTGTTCCTGCTCTTAAATCTCTAGGTATATACTTCCCCAAGCAAACAGTCTGTAAATAGGGTGCCAGCTATCTAGGTTTCCTAGGCGATAAATGCAGTTATGCTCACAAGGTGAGGGTGTCCAAACTGTTGCCAGTCATATGATATGTAATGCATGCTGACCACAGGTTACAGAAATGAAGGGGACTACAGCCATCTAACTGTTCCTGGTAAATCCTCTGTTGCTCATATTTTCTGTCCCTCTTTCTTCCTATAGTTCTTCAGATTCATGCAACCTCTGACTGAAATTCTTGTCTCACACAGTTTGCCAACATCGATATGTTTGTGTCCAAAGACACTAAATAAACCCACGTAAATGTGGGATGCTTAATACCATCTTATCTGGAGTAGAGATTTCTGCTCTGGTAAATTACCTTTATCTTTGGTTTATTGCCTCTGCAATGTCATGTAAGTGCTCCTCTATAAATAGAGTGTACTTAGAAACAACGGCTATAGGCTGTTGATTCATGAGTTCACTCTATTGAAGAAGTCTGCTTTCAGAAGAGCAATGTATAATTCTCCTTTTTATAAAAAGGATTATTTTCACTGAAAAATAATGTGTTTTACACAACAAGTTAGCTTCCAAGAGCATGATTAAGTTAATCAAAAGGAGAGAAAGGAGTCATGTTTTCCTTCTGTACATCTATATATTTCCATACAATTTTCCTTTCAAAACATGGTGAAAGATATGTCAGGCTCAGTTTGGGTTAAACGGCACACAGCTCTGGGTTTTCCCAGCTGTCACTGAACACTGTACTCTACAGGCACAATCTGCTACTTGAAACACCAGTATGAAGATTTCGTTCCAATAATAGTAATAGCTTAGTACATCATCTGCAGTTTGTGCACCATTTAATACATTTCAGCAGACTCTTCTCTTCTTCCGTAAGTCTTCAAGTAAAGGAAGGAAGAGGTGGAACCACTACCTTAGGATGGTCCCTGGCCTCTCTTTCTCCTTATGTTTTTTAGTTGTTTAGGAGGGTGCCATACCTCTGCCAGTAATTTCCAATTTTAAGATCATTCTTAAGATACCTAGATAAAAAAAGGAAATAATGAAAAAGAGGGAGAGACAGACAACTGGGAACTTTTGAAGAAAGCCCTTATTAGCATACAGGATATCCTTCATAAACAGCTACACCAATTTCTTTCTATAAAAAATTGCTAAAGAAGCCTAAAGGGGCCAACTGTCTTTGTGTTCTGCTGTAAATGAAGAGTTACTCCACCACATAAAGTGACGTAGCTGGTATAGTTAAGTGTAGGATTAGTCCCAAGAACCTTTGTCTCAGAAAAAACCCAGCTGAAAATACAACTAACAGTTTAATTCCTTCCAGATTTTTTTTTATGTAAGCTGCCTAATACATCTGTGTTTTTTAGCTTTTTTTCCTTTTCAAAACTACATATGACATGTGGAAATGTACCAGGTTTTACAAGCTCAATTGAAGTAACTCCCATAGCATCCAAAAAAGGAAAAATTATGTGAGATAGTCAATGGAATTGATGAAATCCAGAGGAGCCCAGCAATAACATGGGCCAGCTCCATCAGCACTGGTGAGTGCATCCCATCCAGTCCTGTGGACTTGTGCATGACCAGTTTGTTTAAATGTTCCCTAAACTGATTCTCCTCTACTGAACCTGTCTTCATTGCCACAGCCTGGGCTATAGGAAATCTGTGCTGGAACCCTGGGTTTGTAGTGAGACCCCTAAGAGATACTGTCTTATCATGTCCTTTTCTGTAAAACGGAAATAACAATACTGAACATGTTTTCAAAATAGTGTGGATGCACATGTGAATGCTATAAAAGAATGACTTTTTATTATTACTCTCAGTACATATGAGTGAAAATGCTAGTAGAGTTAAAGTCACATGTGCTAATTAGTCATGCTGGTTTTTATTGCCTTCAAGTCTACTGCAGTCCTGTCTTCTCTCATCTGAACCATATCGTCAACACACTCAACACACCTCAAGGATCCTGTGGGGTGTAATCTATCAAGTGTAAGAGTTTAAGAAATTGTCTCCTCTACACTTCACCTGTGTTACCAGTGCATATTATTATGTAAATGCAAAATGGAGATTACACTTACATTTTTGCACTTGGGCATACTCCCATGCACGTATTCCTTTCTCATTTTACTGTGAGAAAAGCTTGGCATTATTATCATCCTCATGTATTGTAGATATTACCCTGATATTTGAGAAGACTGGCAGCATGTTATTTCCTTCCAAACTTTTCATAAATCCACTAGCAAATAAGCAGACTGGCATCTCCACAGTTAGTAGTTACCCATACCTATGTCCATAGTCAACCGGTTCTAACCTGTGGTAAAACAGGACTGCTAGTAGCTTCCTGCTAGCATTTCTCAACATCATTCCCTGGATTCCTACAGTACTGTAGCCAAAGTGCTATAATTTTCACATAAAGTCAAAATTTGTGAGAATGCAAATATTTGCAGCATAGCTCTATGAAGCATCTGTGCTAAGATCCTCAAAGGTAATTAGGCCTAACTGCAGTCTAGGTGAACCTCTAAGCCAGAGTGAGGTGCCAGGCTTCCCTCAAAACACAGACATCTCTAGTTTTTAAAAGAAGGTTCTTCAGAAATGAGATAGTACAGCATGCTGCCCATACTATCTCTGAGTGATAACCAAAGAAGGATGTTCTGATAAGACACCACCTAGAATAAGCAGAAAATATGGCATAGCTGTTTGAGCAAAGCACTTGGTTAGTCTTTTGTTTCTTTTATTAGTGTGCGATGAGCAGTCCCCAACATTAACAACTCAGTGAATTGTTCAGCTGCAAAAATATTACAAATCCAGAACGGAGTTTGTCAATGCATATTGTGCTGCCTAGAAAGAGAGAGGCTAATCAAAGCTGAAGTTTTATGGACTCCTTGATCATGAATGTGAAAAGAGAAGGGAAAGATAACATTCCTAAGAAATCTTTGCATACCAAAGATAGCCACCCCTCTCTGCAGGTTTGAAAGTTATATTTCTATTGTTTTGCTAGAGGGCTCCTTCAATTAATGTTTTATTTCACTGGAGATGGCTGAGAAAGGTCCTTTGATCCTAAAATATCACAAATTATGTACACTTTTCAGGTGCTATGCCTTATTCAATGGAATAAAAAAGGAAAAATAAACACAGTCCAGGACCGTCATGGTTATTGAGTGCGGGTTCATAATTTACTAACTGTCTTTACTATAGAAATTCCTGAAGGACAACGGCCAACATGGTAAAATACTTGTCATCACCTGCAGCAGTAGTACAACCAAGGTAACACAATATACATCCAAATGTCTGCTGAGGCTTAATCTAGTGAAGTACCCCATCTGAGGAAACTTTTTCAAAGGTGAGGCAAACCTGTGTGATCAAATCTGTATGACTTGGATCAGGGACCTGAAACCACATCCCAGGTCAGTCACCTAAACAAAGAGTTTAACACACTAACCCAGGTAACTGTCACTCTCAGCTAAGCAGTTTTTCCTCTTATGCATATTTATTGCAACATCCCTTCCAATCGTTTCATCCCCTAACTGATGTCTTAACTAATAAGATACAACCTCTTACTTCCTCCCCTTTCTCCCTGTCTCCTGCCCTGCCCCTAGTTTAATAAGTAATTATCTATACAAAGTAGAACAGATTGAATGGGTAAAAGAGAAAATGGTTGTCCCTGGCACAGCCAGTTCTCTTGGGATATGGGGGACTGAGGCCCAAATGCTGTTTCTGAAGGTGATACAGTTATAGTTAAACTTGTCACTAAGAAAATCTATGGGGTTGGGTGTTAATTAAATTTAAACCAGTTAAATAAGTGAGAGAATGCCTTTTTTGAGAAAACTCTTTTGGTCTTCTGAGTTTTCAACTTGAGCCATGGCTCTAAGATGCTTGTTAGGTAGCAGTGCAGTAGCATTTTGACAGCCTGAATGTAAGATAACATAAAAATGTAAAAAAAAAAAAAAAATCCATGCATCTTCTTCCTTCCTCTCTGCTTTCTTTGGTCAAAAAAGCAAAAGAAGAAAATAAATCAAATGCTGCAGTACAACATGTGTGAGTTACATAAGGAATGGGTAAGAACCACAGAAGATACAGAACAAGCCAAAAGGACAGATGTGAAGAGTTCTGAACAAATTATATAATTAAATGTATGTCTAAAGTGAAGAGAAGATTAGAGACTTGCAAAAGTCATTAATGAATATAGAACATTTTAGTTAGAATCTTCAGAAACTAGGAAAAAAAAAAGTGTATTTTTAGGAGGTTTTGGTCAATTAAATGTTACTCTTGGGTTTTGGAGAAAGCTGTTTCAAAAGACTCTGTCGTCCTGAATCTATAATTCATAATGATAGACAGTGAATACACAACACCTAGAAGGAGATATCACAAAAAATAAGTCAAGTCTAAATGGAGCTTTATGCATGCTCAGAAATACCTTGCTATGCTAGAATGTTATTGAGTAAACTCAGCTGCTGGGGTAATATAATTCCATTCAGTGTTGTGCCGACACATTGCATACCATAGCAATACGTAAGGTAAGTCAGACAAATGCAAGAGGAATGCAGCAGGAGAGATGAAAATTCGTAATTCATAAAAGAAGTGTAGTTCAAGAAATAAGTTTTTGTTTAGAATGTAGAATGACTTCTACATTGGAGACCATTTCCCTGTTGGCATACTCCAGGCTCTGATCGCAAATAGGTAATAACAATTGTAGAGTACTTTCAGTCCAGCACTGAAGACAGCCATTTCAGAAAGCATTTGGGAATAACCTTTTCTCACTTTGATCCTTCTGAATCCTTTCTATCTTCTTCTGTTTGATCTGCCTCAGGCCTATATTTTTTTTTCTTATAAGTGCTTAGGAACACATGAAGAGATGAATCAGTTACAGAAAAAACTTTCACTCAATAGTCAGTAGGTAACTATGCCAGTTTCATAATACTTGTCAATGGAGGTGATCTGATCCAGCTTATCCAAATTTAAAATGGAAAAGACATTTCCTTCTGAACAGTGAGCTGCCTGATAATGAAAGAAGGCCAAAGAAATAGAGATTTATGGGTCAGCAATAGAACCATACTCAGAAATAACTGTCAGACAATTTTATGTCTTGAGTAATTGCAGTGATGACATATCAATATAATCATTGGCACAATTGTTAGCACAAGACATTAACACATTGTTATAACTGTATTGCTATCTGAATATGGTTTCAGTTCCATGGAGGTCAATGGTAAGCTTTCACTTACTTTCGCACAAGCTGATTCAAGTTGTTAAACAATCATGAGTAAGCTGTTTGAATTGGATTAATCTCATCTAACTTTAGAATTCTAGAAGTTAAGCATCATTTCTAAGCTACATGTCTATGATTCCAGTGTAATGAATGGCTGGATGCATCTCTAGAGTGTGCTTCATTTCATTCTGAACTTAGTGTCTAGGAGAGGTGGGAGGAATCACCCACTCTCCTTCCCTTGACTATAGTGAAGCCTCGATCACTGTCTTGACTTGCTGCCTAAGTTTTAGAAGACTAAAGCTGGATGATTTGTGTGGAATACAAATCCAACCCCAACAGCGTCACAGCCATGTCATTATAACAGTACTTTTCTTCAGACAGCAGAGGAGGCAGACAAACAATTTTCATATTCTCTTTGGCTTAGTCAAGTTACAAGACATTAACAGGAACAATATGATGTGGCAGAGAGAAAAAGTCAGTATTAGAAAAGCAACAATAGTAAGAATAATGTTATGGATTTTTTTACTTACTAAGATGAAGGCATCAGCTCATCTGTTTTTTGGCTGCTCGTGGTAGCACTTACTTAAAATAACAGTACTTGTGATGATATGTAGTGTAGAAAGTCACATCAGTACATCTCACATCCATTACATTTGGTAAACCTCTTTCAAACAAAGAGAAGGTTGGTAATAGGTCAAATCAGTAACATTACGTCAATAGTATGTCTCTAATTAACAGTTGAATGACTGCCAAGCTCTGTAAATGGAGTCAACACCAAATGGATCCCTCCCTCTCCCGCCACTTATTTTATTACCAGATAGAGCTAGCATAACACATTTCCCTGCAACTCTACAGTCATGATAAAGGCCAAAGTTAAAAGAGAAGGAAAGCCTAAAAAGGGATATTAGAGGTTTGCTTGGAATAGAAAAGCTTATAAATTTGTCGGCCAGACATATGCCAAAGTAAAGTGCTGTGATCAAGAGGTGATGTATGAAGGACTTCTGTCACAGATGTATAGATTCAAGTAGAAAACTTTAAAATATAATTATTAATGCTTCATATGTCCCTGGGGCAAGTCTTTCCTCGGCTCTGAAATGAACATCAATTAAAGCACATGGAGGAGAAAGGGAGTGGTTCAGCATGGAGCTGTGAGATGGTGGGGGCTGTAATGCCAGAATTATCACAGTCTGCTTAGCTTTCTCCATCAAACCCGAAGAGGGCAAAGCTGAGTACTAAGCTAAGCACAGGCAATAGAGCTTCTTCAGTGGCAGCAGCATCAAGAGCAAACAGAGCTCTTCTTTGTAAATGTTTGTTGTACCTGGTTTAGCAGCTAGCAATGTTTTTACAGTCTGGATTCAGAGAACTGGGCCAGACCATCTCCATTGCAGATGCCCCCTCCCTGGAAATGTTGAAGGCCAGGTTGGATGAGGCTTTGAGCAACCTGATCTAGTGGAAGGTGTCCCTGCCCAAGGCACGGAGGTTGGTACTAGATGATCTTTAATGGTCCCTTCCAACCCAAACCATTCTGTGACTCTATGATTCTATGATTATGGCCCTGTTGGAGGTTCTAAATTGTTTTGGAGGGTCAATAATTGAAAAATATGGGTCCCTTAGCAAGGAAAGGTATGAAGGAAGGTAAAATCTTTGTGTGGATTATTTCCTCCATGTTGTAAGGTATCTTTCATTCATATATATATATATATATATCATGTACTGTATTCTTTTTTATATTTTTATCAATAGAAATATTTTGTGACTTCTTCTTCAAGTATATTACTGCAATGAAGAGGGAGGAGATTATGTTAGAAGCTGCCTTAGCCATGTAACATACTGAAAGGAATATACATCTCCTACCACTCCAGACAAATGTGGATGTGCCAAAAGAGAGGAATACTGTAACACCAAGAGAATTAAAAATAGCTCCCAGTTATTGCTTAAGACCTTACTGCTAATAATTAGAAATGTTCTTAGTCTGATGCAAAAAGTAAACCATCAACATGAGACAGAAAGAAACTGGCCACATGGTAAAGAAAGGTAAATAATGCATTTTTTTCAACACAGGTATTTTTAATCTGTAAAATACATGGTCTCACCACCAGACATACTCAACTTCAGCCACAACTTCTTTCCACTCCATGCCCCCCCCAGCACAAACCAGTGTTAATACTGATACTTCTTTAAAATTCCTGCTTTGTATTTTTCCTCTCAGTAGTCATCCCTTTTTAATGTACCTTTATATTAAAAAGATCCATTAGGGCCTCTGCTCAATATTCTAAAAATTGGTCTATAAATCTTTATTCTGGTTTTTAGAACTGTGCAACAGTAAGTTAGAGTCTTTCAAGTATAACATTCTTCACCTGAGTCCCAAGGGATAAAAATGCTTAATACGTTATCAAAATTTAGTGCTATTTTTTTTCAGTGTGCATCTGACTTTTGATCTAATCTACAGAGAGAGCAGGCTTTTAGAAATGATGCAAGCTGACAATTGATGTCTAGCTTATTGACATTTAGAAGGGTAATAGTTTGCTGGCAGCTAGTCCAGAAGAAGTTTCTGAAGCCTCAGTGTACATATCACCCAAAGCTCTCAGTGAAGGCCAATCTTCAAATGTCACAGTAGAACATAAACAGATGAAAGGTTATCCTAATTAAAGCTGTGATGGGATAGTTCAAGACTATTAAAAAGAGGAAAAGAAATATTACAAAAGTAGTCTAAATAAAATCTTTGGTAAGAAAGCAGAGGTTTTTGTTGCTGGTTTGTTTTGTTGGGGGTTTTTTTTTTTGGTTTTTAATTATTATTTTTATTTGGAAACAAGGAATTTTAGACATATATTTCCCTTTTTTTCAAGTACATTCCTTTAAACTTGTATTAATTCTCATTTTAAACAGCTCTTTCTAAGCTATTGAAGGCTCAGAATATTTTTCCTTTTGGAAAAGGAATTTCCATTTGGGAAATTCTTGGCAGGTCTTGCAGTAATAAGCAAATTTTGGCATTATGGGGAGCACCAGAAGAGGCTACATAAAAAGACTGTGTGAAGGATTAGGACAGTGCCACGAAGAGGACTGACAGCCTCTCTCCTTATTCACTGCTGTGTTGGATCCCTGTTTTGTGTTGAAATAAAGTCTTACTACTGTGTATAAAGACTCATCTGCCTCATCGTTCCCATCTTGTCCTAAATACTCCCTTTTTCAGCCTCCAGCAAACTGTGTGAATGAAGCTGTTCTAGCATTATGATATGAGGGTACTGTATATGAGTTCTGCCAAGTTGAAAATTCAATGTCTGTCTAATGATCTAAAGAAGCTTGGCCTGAACAACAAAGAAGCACTGGGGAAGATCCAGCCTTGGTGAGTGCATCAGCTCCCTGAGTTCCCCACTGAGGACAACAATATTTGGCTACTTTTGCCCTCATGTCTGAACAACTCTACAGAGGGGAATGAGGAAACATCCTATATAAACCTGTTGTCTTTTTTAACACGTCTTGCATTATGCAGAGCTATATGAATCACTATAAAATCTATGAGCTGCAAGACAACAGACACATTTTCATGGCAGTTTCTTCCCCTCTTCCCCAATTGTGCTCTAAAGTGAGTTTCTGTAGCTCCCACCACACACTGTTGCACTGTCACCAAAGGGCTGCCATTGCAAGAATTGAAGTTTTCTTTGTTGTCAGGTAACTGGCATGTTGGTGTCAGCCTAGATAAGCCGTAGTAGAAATGAAGAAGTTCACAGAATAATGCCTAGTAGCACAAAACAGGAGCTTAAAAAGGGAACAGAGACAACTGCGCTAACAGTTTTCACATCAGGGTAGTTGCTGTCAAGCCCTCAGCGTGAGTGACTGGTGTAGCAACCACATTTGGAAGAATTAGAAATGTAAATATATGTAGCTTTCCGTTCATATACCACGATTAGATGAAAAATAGCATTTAAAATAAGAAGCATGTCAGCAGTGCATAGACTAATTAATTCCCCACCACTACACCTCACCATGTGGTGAGTCAACAGGAAATTCTTTCTGAACTACAGCCATTTCCCCCGAGGACAGTGCGATGGTAGAACATTGCTCTGTGTTGGGTTTCAGCACAGGATGCAAATCTAAGTACAGTCTCTACTGTTTTTTTAGCTTTTGAATACATTCCTCAATGCATACCCTAAAACAGTGTGGAACAAATTACTTCAAAGGAGCAGAAGCCCCAAAAATGATTCCTGAAGTGATCTGAACTTAGGCTCTAAACCCAACATATTCCATCTTAAAGCTCTAGCTGTATTCTCAAGAGCATGTTGTTATGAACAGCCACAGAATGGCTGTTCTCAGTCTTCAATTAACTCTTTTAAACTTATCCACAGTGTGGAACAAGCTGTCCTTCCCATTCCCAATGTGTTACATCATGACCAAACATGTCAAGACTTACTTGCCCTAGGCCCCTCTGTCTGCGTCCTATCAAGATTTCCTCCTCCAGAATAGTGGCCCACCTCCTGCCCCATCCATCTCCCCAGTCTATTCCCCCAGCTGTGAATGGGATCTCCCACAGCTTCACCTCTGCTCCACAGACTAAAGCTGCAGTGAGTTCCTTCTCACTTTCCGCAAACGCTACCCAAGTGCCAGTGGTGCCCTTACCGAGTATGCTGCCCATCAGAGGGAACTGGCCTTGTGCCTCCTTAGCCTGCTGCTCATTGAATCTGGGACTGCTTCTCTGTCTCTTCCCATCTCTTGGTCAGCCACCCGCAGCATCAAGGCGGGGAGCGCGCAGCAGCAGCAAGAGCACACTGCCGCTCTGTGGAACCACCCCAGAACTTCCAGTTCTCTCAGTCCTCCTAAAATCTGCTTATTCACAACAATCCTTCTTCATCTATGAGGCTATCCGTGGGGCTAAGAAAGCATGAATATTGCAGTTTTATAGCCAACTTGCTCTGAAGATACTAGAACTGCAATCTGATTTCAGAACTTTGCCTTCCTGCCAAAAACTCCACCTTCGTCCTCTCCTCCAAAATTCAGACTTGCTTCAGAGCTGACAGTTATATTTTTATGGACCTTTCTGTATCCTGTTTTGGATCAAGGATTCACAGCACTTTTTTGCCAAATATAGGTCTTCCGCCTACACAGCGACAAAACATTTGGAGATGTGACACAAGAGTCAATATAAGAAGGTGCTTAAAAAGACTATGACATTATGACAGAAAAATATTGCCAGCAAAACCTGTCCATGTAACTTGGTGTATTGGGCTGTGCTGAATTAGGCAGCCCACGATGAAGGTAAATTTCTCATCTATTAGCTTTTATTTCCATTTAAAGATAGCGTAACAGGAGGGATTCTGGGCTAACAGATAAATAGCCAATCTCACAACAAGTGTAAGACAGCACCCCTGCACCTCTTATTTAGAAAAAAGAAAAGAGCTAGAGAGGTTATGTTAGTAATAAGCACAGAAATGAGTGCACAGCGGGTTTGCAGCATGACCTCTCTGTGGATTTTGCAATGAATCTGAATTAAAGCAGAGCATTCCCATTGCCACAATCTTAGTTGGCTTTTTGTGTGTGTGTATAGTTTCTTCTCAGAAGTTGGTCCAAAAATATTTACAATTACTTCTGAAGAACAACGCAACTCCATCCCTTCGGAATTCAGACTTTCTTTCTTCATAAATTGTAAGAACAGTTTAGGGCCTGACTCCAAACCTATTGAAAGCAATGGCTAGTTTCCAACGAATATCAAAAAAATCTGGATAAGTATAGAAAGATCCACTTCAAAATACGTATTGTTATTGTTTTTAAAAATCACTTCAGAAGATGTAAAATCCTCCCTTAATCCCCTACCAAATTGGAATGAAAATTATTTCATACATTACATGGAAAAGCTGGACATTTACTGAAGGGCAGAAAGGTCCCTTTTCCAAAAAAAGTACTCTTTTGCATGTCATTTCTCCTGTCAGCTCAGATTACATTAGAATATGGAAGAGCACTAGGTAAGTCTATAGTGCTATTAAAAAGCTAGGAATAAAAGGGATCGTGAAATGGCAGAATAATGAATATGAACATTATCTGTATTTCATTTGGCAAGCTTAATACCTTAATTAATAATTTAAATGGATTTCTTCTTCTTCAGTGATATTTCTCAGAAAATATTTATTCTGCACCTGCTAAAAGCTGCCACCTACACAACCTCAGCTAAATGAATATTGTGAATGAAACTATTCTGTTCTCTCATAGAGGGTTAGTAACACAGCCTGTTATTAAGGTTGCCTGACACTTTCCATTATAAGACTCTGCTTCCAATTGCTTATAACTTTGTTAGACTCTCACTGGTTGCCTGCCAGGTGCTACTTCAAGATGACATTTTTCGAACATTTCATTCAAAACAGTTCTGTCAATTATAAAATTACGACAGGGAAAGAACACTGGTTTCCTACACTGAAAATTTTATAGCAATATTGTTCTAGGAGTTGATTTAAATGAAAACTTAAGTTGGCAGAAAGTCTTTCAGTACTTGAGCAGATTTGAACGCATGCAGTCTGATATTACTGGTTACGTGGTTATGTGCTAGAGCAGTGACAGGTAATTTCTTAAAACTGTCTTTGCTTTCTACAAAAGATTGGGCTGTCAGACAGGAAAATGTGTGGTCTGCTATATGACCATTTTTCAGTAAGGGTATTTTTTGTCCCCCAAGACCATATTCCCCCACCATTTATACCAGTTCTGTTCAGCTCATTTTACAATGAGCTGCCTCTCCCCGTGTGGGTGAAATGAGAGCGGTCCAGATGGACTGATAGAGCAATAGCTCCTGTGTCCACACTGGGCGTTTGGTTTTCAGATGCATTATGTTCCTCAGGGACACCATAGGGCTCTGGCCCAGCATTTCTAGATGAGAAGTGCAAACATCATTGCTAAGCAACCCAAATTTACCTCGTAAGTAGTTGCATAGGACCCTGGTCAACAGCAAAAAATTGCGGGGTGTTTTGATGGTACATATGCACGTATTGCAGCCTGCTCAGATGCCCTTAATGCCTCTTTCAGCAGTCAGCCCACACTGGCCTGTTAGAGTAGGTAACTGTGCTTCCCATGGCCAATTTGTACAAATGCACAAGTGCACAGATAGAGAAAAACCTATGGAAATTACCCTTATTTGAATACTAAGCATTCTTATAGGTATACACATCTCCCCATACCATCTCTCAGAGGCAGCTGAATTTACAGGTCCAACCCTAACTGTGCTCCGCTCACTTCCTGGCCTTACTAGCCCACAAGACACACTCATTTTTCTCTCCGTGTGTCACTGGCTGTGCAAAGCTCGCCCTGCAGGCAAGGCTGGCAGGCTGGGCAGCTGCGAGGGAGGACTACATGGGGAGGAGGGAAGAACAAGGAAGGCTTGTCACTGGCTTCACACTGAGGACATCTGCTTTGTCCCCTTCCTAATCATCAGTACCTGGCAAGGACCCTTGCTTCCCCCTCTCACAGCCACAGCTGAGGCACAATGGCCCTGCACAAAAAAGTGCCCACAGCATTTTGCATCTTCTCCTATTCCTGCCTGGGAGCATTTGCAGAGGTGGAGTGCATCCTTCCCTAGTGATGTTTTGTTCTGTTCAGAAATAACAGCTCTTGATATCAGGTGGAGTTATTCTACAGGGCTCTTCTTCGGCACCACAGTCAGAGAGGATCTTCATGGCATCTCCTGCCTTTCATAAACTTCATTTCAGGCCTCTTGCAACCCCAGGCTGGCTCTGTTAGCTGTCTGGTTTCAGAATATCTCAGGAAGGCCAGGAGATGGGGGCTATGAGAAACCAGCAACCCATCTACCTATGCTTTGGGGGTGTGGAGGGGGTTACTTTGGAGCAATCATCTCATTCGGTCCCGCAAAAGCAATACCCGCACATGCCTTCAGGAAGGCGGACCTCTAGTAGCAGGTTCTAGGAGGACTTTTTAGATACCCATGTGCAAAAATGGGACAACATCTAGCATAGAATAGACTTTTTTTTAAAGTGTTCTTCACCCTTGACTGTCCCTGACAGAGCCATCAGGGTGAACCTGGCTGGTCTGACCTCTCTCATCACCAGTGATAAATACAGTGTCTCAGGGTGGGAGCAGCACTATGCCTGTCCCCATGTACTCGCCAGCTGTCCAGAAAATGTCTCTTTCCTGGATAAGCTTTCCCCACAGAGGATGAGCACTAAATGAGATGCTGGATCCTTCCAAAGCAATGGCCATTGCATGTATGGTAGCCAGACTGTGTGGAAGACAAACCAGTCCATGGCAAAGACACAGGGGTGGGAGGGTCTGAGGGTCTGACAAAGAGGGGGTATGCTGGGAGGTGTAGGTGATGAGAGCTCATGAACATCATGCGTTGCCCACGCTTCACGCCACAACCTGTACTGAGCCGTGCTTCTGAAATACGCTTGCCATCAGGCTGACATCTACCTCAAAATCAGGATGTACTTGTGATTTTATGGATTCTGCACCATCTTGCCCCATGGCCAAGCCTGCCTCCCACCACTGCCGGTGGGTCAGGGCCGGCACAAGGAGACTGCGGGGCTGAGGCCACAGGCCCTTTGCACACCGTGCAGTACAAGCAGTGTTTTTTACACAGACAAAAGCCATCCCTGTTTCTCTACTGATCCATTACCATGTATGTTTCCAGCGGCTGCGTGCTGCGTTATTCCCTGTAATAAGCTGTAAGGCTGGTCAGGCCACGTCTCCTGGCTGGTGAGGAGGTCTGTGGGCAGCCACCGCCACGCACGGCAGCTGCTGTGGGAGACAATGGCGCCTGGCAGAGCTGTGCTCTGCGGGCAACCACTGTCGGCATCGGGAAAGGCTTGTCAAATTTAGGTCAGCCAAAAGCTGATCCACAGGCAGAGGAGGAGGAGGACCTGCAATGTGGGTCTAGTTCTGGCCTTGTATGCAGAGTGGACCAGGGCAGGTGCCTTTGTGGGACAAGCACTGGCCCTGCTCTTGCATGTGCAACTTTCCCGATTGTCAGGGGGATCTCCATGAGGAGCCCTTCTGGGTCATCCCAAGGGACCTCCTGATGTTGCCCCAGGAGCACAGCAAAGGCAGAGCACCACAGGTGACCTTTCCTGCTCAGGTTAGGGTTAAGATTAGGGATAGAGTTAGGGTTAGAGTTCAGGGTAGGGTTAGGCTCCTCTCAGCTGGGGCTTAATGAGGATTACTTGGGATCACTGCTGAATAGTGAGGGGGCTTAAGGAGTTCTTGGGATAGATCCAAGAAGAAAAACGACGAAGAAAGACGATCCATATGGAGATACCTGTGCAATTTTTAAGAGTGTGAGGAAAATCAGAGTTCAAGAGAAGCTGAAGATTATGGATCAAAGCAACAAAACTGCAACAGAAGGAGGGAAGTTGAACCTATATCTTCTGAGAATTGGATACTCAATGCTTTTTGAACTAGCTAAGGCAGTACTGTCTTGTTAGCCGAGTTCCTCAGGTCCTTATGTGTTCCTGAACAACAGAGTTTAAGGATTAACCTGTACATTTACATTGCATATATGACTGTGGATTGTTGCCAGTGTTGAGCTAATAGGTTAATGAGCTGATAGTGTTAATGATAGTTGAAAGAAGAGTGGTGTTGGGGGGATTTCTGAAGTGTGAATTCATGGACTGTGCTTTTTCTTTTTTTTAACCTTACACATAGACAGTATGTGTCACTAAGTTTTTTTAAGACTAGAAAATGAGATATTAGGAGAAAACCTAGTTTCTGATAACACCTATGATCAAGTGTGTTCACCTGTGCTAGACTGATCTAAAATTAAATTCTCACATTGGGAGCTTAATGGCATCATTATTTCCCTGTCACATATATGTGTGGTGAGTGAGCTATTAGATGTGTGTGCCCTGAAGCTATTTGTAAATCAGTCCTCATTGTGACATACATTAACTGCTACGATATGGCACAGGTTAATGCAAGTAATCAAAGGGAAGAACGTCCACAGGCAGTCCCCACAAAAAGCCCAGACTGTGCGATGTCTCCCTCTTATCTTCCAGAAGTAGAGAGCACCAACAAGGAGTGGCTGTGCTTGCCTGCCTGGCCCAGGCTTTCTTGCTTTGGGTAGTGCCAGAACACAGGTATGTTCTGTGGATACAGAGCTGAGAGGAAAGGAGGTTGCTGCACCTTTTTGATGGGAAACGTACACGCTCGCGAGGGTGTTTCAGCTGCACTGTCAAGCTGAAAAAAGGGGCAGGGGCATGTGCTGAGACTGGAGAAACTGCCATGTGTGGGAAGCAGCGTAAAGTCTCTTTACAAGCCTCTGTTTTCATGTTGCTCCTTGAAGTCATAGATTCTTCTGTTTTTTACATCATTTTATACACTTGGTAATGACTACACATATGGATTTCAATAATCAAAATATCCATGCCAGAGGAAAAGTTATTCAAAAGCTTCTTAAA
This sequence comes from Haliaeetus albicilla, assembly GCF_947461875.1. Taxonomy (NCBI): domain Eukaryota; kingdom Metazoa; phylum Chordata; class Aves; order Accipitriformes; family Accipitridae; genus Haliaeetus; species Haliaeetus albicilla. The sequence goes on from NC_091485.1 coordinate 56,665,251, forward strand.
GCAGTACTGGCCTTACCTAATCACTGTTACTTTTAGTTTCTTTGCTTGCTCTTTCTATAGCTTATTTCACTTTGATTTATGTGGGATTTTTTACACTGCTTTCAGCTCTCTTCTCTTTATTAAATGCATTATTCTAGCCATGTCCAGTGCAGAAAATAAGATCGTTCAAAGTCCAGTCATTCTGTCACACGAAGGGCTATTTGTTACACAAACATCTCCATTCAGATGCACTTAATGACAACCCTGTCATATGGCTGGTATTTGTAGTGCTCTCAGAACCACACTACTGTACTTAGATTCAAAACAATTTAATTCCATGAAGCAAAGAACATGCATTAGATGGGATTGTAAGTGTAAGCAGAAGTTGGAAACTAATTGTTTAACAGGTCTTCACAATCTCTTATTAGAGGAACCAACAGATGTTAACACAGCCCTATACCTAATATTGATTTGTTTTCCAGCTGGTTCTTCCTTAACTGTGTCTTATGATACATCAGTGAGTCACCAATTTATTATTTATGAAAGCAGGATGCATTTAAGTTATATTTAGAATGCAAACATATCTTACTAGAAATATAATATTTAGCAGCTCGTGCAAGGAATACAGAGCAGAGCAATTACTGCTTATGGGCCTAGATTTTACAACGTGAAAAAGAGGGTAGTCATTTATATGCTTGTATAGAGAGTGTAAAATACTGCCAGAGCAAAAAGGAAAGATATTACTTTATCTGCATTGATGTTTGTGAGTACAGAAGGTACACATATTAACCTTTTTTGGTTTATAAGTGATTAATAATGAGTTGAGGTCTCTCTGAGTTACAGAAAACCCAAAGAACAGTACATGGTGAATTATACAATGTTAAGTTGTATTACAGGAAAACCTCTGTGCAATTTTAGGCATTTCTGTCTGTGGTGGGTGGCTAGACAACAGGTGCCCACCAAAGCTGCTCTATCACTCCCCTCCTCAACTGGACAGGGAAGAGAAAATACAACAAAAGGCTCATGGGTTGAGACAAGGAAAGGGAGACATCACTCACCAACTTCCGTCACAGGCAAAACAGACTCGCCTCTGGGAAATTAATTTAATTTATTACCAATCAAATCAGAGCAGAGAAATAAAACCAAATCTTAAAACACCTTCCCTCCACCCCTCCCTTCTTCCTGGGCACAGCTTCACTCCTGATTTTCTCTACCTCCTCCCCTCCAGCGGTGCAGGGGGATGGGGAATGGGGGTTTGGGTCAGTTTATCACACGTTATCTCTGCCCCTCCTTCCTCCTCAGGTGAAAGACTCCTCACACTCTTCCCCTGCTCCAGTGTGGAATTCCTCCCATGGGAGGCAATCCTCCATGAATGTCTCCAACATGAGTCCTTCCCATGGGCTGCAGTTCTTCACAAACTGCTCCAGCATGGGTACCCCACAGGGTCACAAGTCCTGCCAGAAAACCTGCCCCAGCACAGGCTTCCCAGGGGGTCACAGCCTCCTTCGGGCACCCACCTGCTCCGGCATGGGGTCCTCCCCGGGCTGCAGGTGGAGATCTGCTCCACCGTGGACCTCCCTGGGCTGCAGGGGGACAGCCTGCCTCACCATGGTCTTCCCCACAGGCTGCAGGGGAATCTTCGCTCCAGCGCCTGGAGCATCTCCTCCCCCTCCTTCTTCACTGACCTGGGGGTCTGCAGGGTTGTTTCTCTCGCATGTTCTCACTCCTCTGTCCGGCTGCAGGTGTGCAGGCTTTTTTCCCCACTTCTTAAATCTGTTCTCCCAGAGGCACTACCACCGTGGCTGATGGGCTCGGCCTTGGCCAGCGGCGGGTCTGTCTTGGAGCCGGCTGGCATTGGCTCTGTCAGACATGGGGGAAGCTTCTAGCAGCTTCTCACAGAAGCCACCCCTGTACCACCACTACCACCAAAACCTTGCCACGCAAACCCAATACACTGTCACAGGATGCTTAGCATGCTTAGCAGTGACTTGCGGTGACTTGTCTCATTATTTGCTATACAGAACCACTAAACAAAAAGTCCTGGATCAATTATTCTTATATTCTTCCCATGTAAACTGTGAGTCTGGCAGGAAGTTACATATCTCTGAAATATACTTAAATGCAACATGAAATATACCAACTATGGAAAAGCACATAAAAGTTGAATGTTATATATTGTGATTCTGCTAGTGTACTTCAAGAGTTACAGTGAGTTGTGACTCTTAAGAAATAGTCTCCCAGTAGAACAACCTTCCAGTAAGGCACAAGATGAAGGGTTAAATGAGGGAAAATTGGTCCAAAGTGCCTTCCTATACACTGGACTGAGGGTGAGGGGGAAGAAGGAAGATTTGGTTGGTTCTTTGTCATTGTTAGTGATGAAATAAAACCTGAGAGAGCAGCAGTCTTGCAGAAAACATTTCTATAACTTAAAAGCTTTAGTGGTGCTCAGCAATATGACTACCTTCCTGTATTTGAACCCTACATAGAGCTGGCAGGGATTATTCTATATCAAGGGGTAATATTTCTGCCTTCAAGCAACATCTTGTTACTTAGGCAAATGTAAGTCTGAATGAATGAGATCTGGTCTGGCATGTGCTGTATAGGGGCAGTCCAAATGCATCTTTCCTTCTAAGAGATTACCTCTGCTAAAATTAAAGAAGGAATGCATCTTCATTATTATCAGAACCTTTTTCCCCCTATATATTTCTATTAAGAGTATCTCAACAATATCATGCTTATTTGAAATTTGTGTATAGGAGGGTTAAATATATTTACTCCTGGCATGTGTCAAGTAATTCCTGTTACTGAAAAGAAAAGACTTAAAGCTATATGCAGATTTCAAAGTGGGCAGTTATTGGAAATTAACAGTGTCTAGTAAATTCCAGTATGAATATTGACTAACATAATACCTATGTAAAGTAACTTTACATATCGCCTCACTGATCAAGATAGTTTGAAATTAGTCTTACAAGAGTAAAATTTGTTATTCATTGAATAGGTCACTAAAACTATGAGAGATGATTATGTATGGGATTGTAATTCTTTAAAGTAGTGCCTTCAATAATTAGAAGTCATGCTGTAGAACTATCTGTGGTATGTTAATACCCTTGGTTTTACATAACTGAAGAACATGTTGTTTTCAGTTTGTACCATTTGCCAAACTTTAACTTTGATCTGACACAATATGCTAAGATTTAGGGTGAGGTTGTTTTCTTTTCTTTTCAAATTAAGACAATGTATCTGCTCTTGAGAACGAGGCAAGAGAAAAAAATATATTTCTCACACTTAAAGAAACCTGTATCTAGAATTTAAAAATGGACCTGAAACTTGTCACAGGAATGTTTGCATCAGAAATATGCTTTTGAAAAGTAGCCCAAACCCATCCTAGTTATAAACCATTCAAAAATTTATATCTCATATATTCTCTGACTGCCAGAGCTACCTGTAAATTGTTCAAGTATTTAATATCACCAGTCACACTCTAAAAGCAACAGATCATATTAAACGTCTCAGATTCAGAATTCTTGGTGCTACTGCCTCTTCTGACTCCAGGGAGACAATTGGGAGTAAGGGACTTTTTCCCCAGGGTGCTTTTAATTTCTTCCAACCAGATCTGGAATCACATTGAAGGATGCTGTCTTAGAGAAACACAAATGGGATAAGACTAGGAACTGCAGAATAGGGTAAAGGAGGAATTGTAGGATGGAGAAGCAGCTGTGACTGCAAGAGCCTGTCCTAGAGAAAAAGCCTTCTGAGGAGAAGAAAAAACTGACAAAAAGGATCTGTCACTCTATTCTCATATAAATGAAAGAGAAACCCAGTGTTTGAACTTTTAATGTCCTCCTTGAAGGAAAGATATATGTATTCACAAAACCTATGAAATATTATTTATTTGCAATTCACACATGGTACAGGTCTCAAGATATTCTTAGAAAGAGGAAGGAAGACACTTTAGGCTGACACTTACTTGACATACACAAAGAGTTAAAAAATAAATTGTCACTAAGCAGGAGACTGTCATAGGGTGGATCAGTTACTTCAAACAATGTTGAATCTGGGAATGTGTTGGTCTTTGTGACACTATCTGTGCTGAGGAGGGAGAGAGAGACACTTACAGCATTTGCTGTGAGACTTCACTAAATAATGCAGTGGATTAGATTCATGCTTCAACTCCGTGATCACCTTCATGTATGACATGGAAAAACCGTGGTGTTGCATGAAAGGTGTAAAGTACTTGGAGCTTAGCTTTAAAACAGGCACAAGATAAAGTTCCAAGTGTAACTACTGCGAACATGCTTTGAACTAAGTATATTTGTACTGGTATTTTGTTAGCATTAATAGAATTCTAGCTTTCAGTAAATATCAAGTTCAAACTAATGTACCTTATTGCCAAAATATAGCTTATTACTATGCAAGTTCAGCATTTGTGCTACAGAGCTTACCAGGCTTTTAAAAATGCAGGCATCTTCCTGACAACAATGTAAATATGATCTTTCCAAGTTTGACTCTGAAATGTTAGTTTTGCAATGTCCATTCTCATATTTTATGTATGCTTGATGGAGCCGAATGGTACTGAGTAAACTGCTGATTTTTCATCTTTGGTTCACTGATTCAAGCCCACATTGAATTGCTGAGTAAAGTGAAGGGTTTTTCAGGTCGGGCCATATTGCATAACAACGAAAAGTTGCCTATGCCAGAATCTCTACATATAAACTGGGTCTAGCCAGAGTAAATGCAGAGGGTCCCTACAGATTTTGTCTTCTGGCTACTAGTCAGAACTGAAGCCCCGTTCTCCCCACTTTTTCATATCACAGCTATGTTGATTCTGCTGCAGTCATACTTTCATCCTGCTATCATCAGGTTATAGCTATATTTTCCTTTGTAGCGGTGTTTGAGTTCTTAGAGAAGTGACTTCTTTTTTATCTATAGTGCTAAGGCTTTGGGGTAGCCTGAGAGTGTATCATCAGATGAGCTTTTGCTAAAAGCCAACGTAGTGACAAAATTAAGCATAGGAATTACTCCATGTACGTTTGCAGTTGAACAGTGTAATGTCTTACGTGCATGGTGCACCTGCTGTCATCCTAGGCCACTCTCAGGATGCCCTCCACAGTTCTTCAGTGCCAGTTCTTGGTTCCTGCTCTGTAGCAATACCATTGCCATCCTGTTAGGCAAGCCTAGATGAACAAGGAGACAGTGCCCTTAGCTCCTATACCACTGCTGGGACAGATTAATAATGTTGCCTGATAAATCAACTATTCCTTCCCTCCTAGCTTAAGGGACTGGTTTAGGGCCAGGGCTGAGCCAGACATTGGTTAAAAAGTAGCTGTTTTGAAGGAGGGAGATGTGAGATCAAAGCAAGATGCATGCTTTATACAGGGCCTACAGATTATGGGTGCAAGTAAAGCTTGGCCGTGGAGGGTCATGCTTAGTACCTTCCTCCAGGACCCTTGTCCTGCCATGCTAGCCTACTCATCCTCCTGCCCAGATGTGCAGCCACCACATGTTGGACTTTGGCTGTCTAAAACTTTACCAGAACAGTGGCTTGAGACAGGGAAATTCACTCTTCAGACCAGACTTGCACACCTTGATTCTAGTTATCTACTCTATCTTGCTCTATCTTGGACTCTCCAAGGCAGTCAGTAGTGCTGACGTTCCTTGTGCCAATGGAGGTGGCAAGTTGATCAGCAAAGTCTATATGCCTGAAACTCAGTCCACTGTGACTTTATGGTGTGTTGCTAATTCAGGTCCTCCTAGATCACAGTTGATTTGTGGGCGCTGGATGAGTATACACTGTTTGTCTGTTTGCCACTTCAGGTAGACAGCAGTATGCCCTGCATTATCTACCTCCTTACAGACACGAAGTTAGCAGCATTAAAGAGTCAGCATGTATGTGAGCTGATGGTGCTTGTCCTCTGTGGGACTTTATCATCCCTATGCAGATGACCACAGGCCACACAGAAGTTTTAGAAAAAGGTTAATAAATATGTAGCAGTGAAGCATCTGGACTGTAGGCTTCACCCAAGGGAAGTCCTGACAACTACTACTTCACTATAGTCTTGTAGGAACGGATCAAGTAGCAGTGCTGCTGAAGCTAAAAGACCCCCCAGTGTGTTTTGCATTCAAATGTACACATCACTGATTAGCAAGTCCGCAACAGAGGCTGTCCTGAACTGTTAGGGATGGGACAAAGAAAGGAAACAGCTCATGTAGGATGCCTGAGAAAACACAAAACCACACATAGACTCCACTGTGTTGCCCCATTTGAGGTGCATTTTGTTGCTTGTGAGAACACTAAACTTGTTCGCACCTACCTATGCTGTTCAAGCAGTGTGTGTGACCCATGAATATCGTGGAGTCCTCAGTCTTCTCTCCGACGGGAAGGAGGGAAGGGGAAGTCTGTCCTGTGGCTTGCTGTATCCAGAGCGTGTTCAGGGGACAGCATCTGTCTTTGCAGAACTTAGCAGCACACTTGTATACACGCTCTCACTACAACTCTGACCTTTCCCTATCATCTCAGACATATAAATCCCTGGCTCTCAACCCTACTCACCGGCTAGTCTGGCATGATTTTTGCTGGAGATCACAGATTCACGCACCCACACACACTCCAGTCGGTGGCACCACGGACACATGAGCCTCTGAGCTGCAGTCTGACTCCGGTTGCTGCACACAGAGCCCGCACACACAAACACACACACAGATTAGAGAGTCCCTCACTCAGGAAAAAGAGTTAGAAGTGGAGTTTAATGAGAACACAGACTGCTCTGATCTGTTTTTTTCCCCATGCTTGTTCCTCCTCAAACCACCGTGTTCGCTCCATTCCCCCATTTTTGATTCCTCCCTGTAAGAAGTCTCACACAATCCCAGAATTCTTCCCCACCCCATCCCATAATGAGTGTCGCCCCTCTGGGCAGGGGCCTGCCCTGTGCAGTGCCCTGGAAAGCTGCCCCTGGGGACTCGTGGTGCTGGGTCTCACCCAGCCCATGGGGCTGATGCTCTCCTGGCACTGCCCTGGGGGGACAGGGCAGGGTATTCTTTATTTCCCCTGCCCCCCATATTTTCTCCTGGTCTTCTCAGAAGTAGGCTTTGTGCTCAAGGTGTGGACACATCAAGCAGGCAGAAGAGAAACACGAAAATCTGCCCATTTCACCTCAGATGCAAATTACTTGCTTTCATGAACTTACTAAACTAACCAAGTGAGTCTTCATTGGTGATGGTCCCTATTCATTACTTACCGTTATGAAAACTTTTGTGTCATTCATAAACTGTTTCTGTGACTTTGTTTTTCTTTGTTTCTTCTCTGACAAAAATGTTAAAAAGCATAGATTTCAAATCAAATCCCTGTAAGAAACCTTTATGACACATTACCACACAAGCATTTTCTCTTTACAACCCCATTTTAAAAGCCATTAGTTAGCACGTTTTGAATCCAGTTAATGTTTTCAGGCTAAGTTTATAATTGTGATTCTAGTTTCCTAATAAAAATGTGAGATGCTATTAGGGTAAATGCCTGAAAGACTTTTAAAAAAATTAGTATCTTAGTGATATTATTTATGAACTAGATCTATAAGAAAAATACAAGTTAGTTTGAAAAGGTTTATTTTTCATAAAATAAAGTTGATATTAAGAAGAGGGGAATAAATTATTTATTAATGATGATGTCAAACATTCTATTATTTCCCTAGGATTGAGATTTGATGGGTAGTTTGCCCTTTTAAAACACTGGCTTAAGTTAAGCTCTTCTTTCAGTTCTCTATAATTTCCCCTGTGTTTTAAACTTTATTAAAAATCAACATGCATAGCTGAGAAAGCTTATTAGATGACTCCTTTTTGGTGGTTTTAAATGCATGTGTTTTAGGCCTCTAGGTAAAAAGAAAAAAAAAAGAAGGAAAAAAAAAGACAAAAGAAGAAAAAGAGCTTTACTAGGTGCTCTTTTCACATTTTTCAGGAGACTGTTGGAATGGAACTTCTCACTTCCATTGCTTAAGCAGCTCAGTCTTCCCTCTCACATATGGAGTGATGTTGGGGTATGCTCATTAAAATCAACTCTAGTTCTTCTCTGTTATTACAAACCCTTTCCCCATCATCTATTCAGACATTCTACCAGTTAGTGGGGTTCATAAACATTCTTAGCTTTCTGAGACAAAAACATCATGTACAGCTATGATTGTGTGTGCTTCTGTGTATGGATATATGTGTAGCAACACATTAATTATGTTATTAGTTTGGGCACTTTTCTGTTTGCGCACAGCAGACATAATAAAGGCACGATTGCTTGCCCATACACTACTAAAATTTTGTTCTGTGATCAATTTCTCTTCATCTCATCATGCTTTGAAGTGGTACTCCAAAAAATTCCATTGGCTGGATGAAGCACAGGTGCTTCAGGCAGTGTGCCGAGAACCTTGGTAGTAAGAACAGAGGAAGAAAAAGCAGCACACTGTGACTGATTTACCAAACAGCCATTCTAAGCCTTCTTCTACAGCTCAGAGACATGGGTTTGATCATTTTAGAGCTATAAATATATATATGTACATAAAAATATTACTTAGATGATGTAATATCAAAAATATAGGCCTAATATTACATTGCAAGAATATTCCAGATTAATATTACTTCCCCAAAATACATTATTTTGTGTTATTATTAAATCGTTTTCTATAAGCATAAAAGTGCAGCTTCAGGTTATAATGGCTGAGGGGCAATATATTTAAGCTACTAGTTCCTTATTTTGACAGAAAGTGAGCCTGACTTTTACCTCAAGCATCTAGGCATTTTTAAAAAGAATAGAAAATGATTGGCTGCAGAGAAGAGAGGAGGGGGTAACGCTACAAACCCAAACTCCGTTACAAACGGGTAGAGGAGTGTTTCCCTTTTATGTCTGGGTTTAGAAGAATTACAATGAGAGTTGAATGTTTTGCTCTCCTTTGAGTATTTGACAGTCTCCCTTATAGGATACAAATAGACACAATAAAAAAAGGCTTTACCTGAGTAACAGTTACAGATTTTGTTTTTGTCCCACCTTCATCCAAAATCTTGTCTCCCTTACACTGCTGGTAAATATAAATGACCACTGCTTCATCTAATATCAAGCTGGGTTTTTTTCCAAAGAAAAGAGATTAACTGTGCCCAACTACATTTTTTATATAAAAGAATAAATTACTTGACTCCAGACAAATACACACATAGTGAATAGCATATCAAAACTAACTGTGGAGTAATTTGTTCAGAAATCAATTACACCACCATTGTATCACTTCATACATCAGAGATGTCATTGTCTGTATTTGAACGACCAAAAATATCAGTAAGGATTTCTGTATTCCAGAAAAGTAATAAGGCTCAAACAGGAGGGGATCTATAAATGATTTTTTAAGGGGGAGAACAGCACTCTTAGCATAGCCATGAAAGGGGATGTGTTCTGTATATTAGCTAGAAAAACCACAGGTGATCCTTCTCAGATAAATTTCACACCTAAATCTTATTTCCTTTATTAGACAGTGTGAGACCAAATCTTGAGACTTTTCTGTATCATTCTACATTATCTGAGTAACCTCCCACTAAATGGTACATCCAAATTACAACACAGAAATGTGACAGCTTATTGAAATGCAGTGTTATTAACTCTTCCTGAATGTGCGTCAGTCACACAAATCAGCATGACCTGTGCCTACTATTATATGCTTTAATTTGGAAGTATTGTGCTGAGCTTCATCTTTCACTACATTTCTACCTGGGTTTCTGATAAAACAATCTAATCAGCTAAAACAAGATTATATGGTAACTGTAGATGCATAGCATGAACATTTGATCCCTACAGGATTTCTCTATTAAACTTGTTTTGTTTTTCTCATTAATCTTACTGAAGATTGTTCTGCAATAAAGAAAGGATGTAATCTGCCACTGACAAATTGCTCCGGACTCTTCAGTCCCCAGATCTTTCTTTTCAAAAGCCTTTCCCTCCCATGTTTCTTCTGGTCACTTAAATAAAAAACAAGCTCAGGGAAAACAAGTTTTGTAGGTCTTTTCATAAGCCCTTATAAAAATGCAGTAAAGACAATTCAAGCATTTTTCACACGTCCTCAATCATGTTTTTTGAAATTTTAGTTTCCAAACTTTAGGCTCCTCCCACTCTGTGTGTTTTGGACCTGTCAGTAACTTCTTCGACATCATAAAGACCTGTTCCTTTGCATTATCTGTACTTGCTGATAATGAGACAACCCTCAAATTGCAAACTTTCAGTTGCCTGGCTATTGAATAAAATCTGAAGCCCTAAGCTGGGAAGAAGATGGAGCAAAGTAGAACCTGTTGAGCCCAAAATGCTAAGGTGTAATTTGTTTAAAATAGCCAAAGACAGGAAACACCTAATGTCTCAGTTGAATGCTCTTCTGTATGCTCGACACTCTTTCTGAGTAGATGGGAGTGTCTTCCCCACCTCTCGGAAGAGTGCCCTGAGCAGTAGAGGTGTATTTTGTTCTGTAGTAGGACTCCTCTGCAAGACTATTTCACTTGCAAGTGGTAATTAAAAACCCATCTGGTATATGTTGAAGAGAGCAAGTAAAAGTGAGCTTTGGTCCCCAGCCTGTTGATAAAGAAATTTGTGCAGAAATGGGAGAAACTTGTGTTGTGCACTTTGCTCCAATGCTTATTCAATCTGAAATACTTGCGGATTCATTAGCTGCAAGTATCCCCCTTCCCAGATGAATGCTATCATTAGAGCAGTGAGGGACATGCAAGTTTTCACTGAATAGTCCATTGAGCTGTTGATTATTTCATGCAAAGAGAAACAGTTTCTGCAAAAGAGACAAACATAGCACTTCACCTTAGACTACCCAGGCGTCTGATTGCTAGATCTCCTACAGGCAAGTGGGAGACAGGGATTCAAGGGCTGTCAGGCAGAGGATGCAATTAGACCTTAGATTTTTGGGTGAGTGCTCAAGCTGTTTGAAAACACAAGAGATCACAACATCTCCTTCTCTTGTAGCTGTATTCTTGTGTAAACCCTATCTGTTCAGGTTTTAAATCATCCCTTCACCCAAATAAAAGAAGCATGCTGTGTCTGTGAATCCTGGCAGGATTTGTGTAAGATAAATTCATCACTGCAGTAGCTGAAAAAATACTTCTGGTCATTGCCAGAACGCATCCATATGCATAAGGAACTCTAGTATCAAAACCTTAGGTACTTATGGAGTTTGGGCATTACAAGGATGTGGCAGTAGCATGGTGAAATTTATTAAGAACCAGATTTTCTGCTTAGTAAATGGTTTTATCAGAAGCTTTCCCTCATTTCGCTGTACTCCAAACTCTAAACTTAGAAATAACGTAGAGAAATGCTGTTTATTCCTACAAGGTTATTGTCAAGTACTGAAATACTTCACCATAATGAAATTCCATAATGCATATCATAAATACAAATTTCTAAAGTAACTTCCTGTAGACAGCAGATCCTATTCAGTGTGGTAAGTGCTGTGGTGCTTGTTTCTTTCATGATAGTTCAGAACCACTCCTTACTGAGAGCCCTAAGTTTATTTTAAGAGTTTTTTCAAGAAATCTGTACTGACACCTTCTAAATCTTTGGCTTCATTTTACTTTATTGAGCTAATTCCAAATACTGTAGAATGCATTATGTCTGTAGATAAGTCTATTGCAAATAAAGTTCAACCACACATATTATTAAACATCTGAAACAATTCCATAGGTTTTTGACTATCAAGAGTAGTAATAAACAATTAAATCTCTATTAACCAGTGTCCAGCATGAAAGGCTGTTGAGAATGATGTTCAGAACAATATTTTCAGACATTTACAAAATCATATACTGTGCTAGCATGTTCTCTACAGTTTAAGACAGGTAAATCTTCTTCTTACAATCTGTTGGTGGGTGAGGGAACCAGGTAATGGGCTATGAATGCTTTGTGCTTCAGCTATTACTCCACCTCCCCAGTCTCCACTTACCAGCCACCAGTCATTCTACTTCTGTGCTGCAAAGATGCTACAGGCTTGAGTGCAGCACAGGAAGGGTGAAACCAGTTTACGTGGCCACATTTTTTCTTCCCACTGTTGAGGGTATGCTGTGGCTCACAGTTCTAAAATGTTTTGTCAGCTTAACTGTAGAAAGTAACTCAGCTTTGCCTAGCTTCAATTAAGCTTCTTTAAAAGAAAGCTTTTTAAAAAACTTCCAAACCAGATAGATAAGTGCAGACATACATCAAAGGTAGCTGTCAAAGTAAATGGAAAGTAAAAGTAAGGTGACTTTATCCTTTCTGTGACAGATCCTCTTATACAGCATTCATCTTTGTTCCATCAGATGTTTGTCTGATTCACATTCCTGTACCAGAATGGCATTTGCTAACTGCACTGTATTCAAACTAGCTTAGTGAACAGATCCACTATTCTCATCAATCAGTCACTGGGAAATGTTGTCTTGAATTATATACTTTTTTAAAATACACTGGGCTTTTGTCAGTAATCTGATAAGATGTCATAGATTATATTCAGTGGAATATGTTATATATACAATATGATGTCTTAGTCCCTTCGAAAGCCATCATCTTTCTATACAGAAACAGTAAAGTGTATGGTGTGGAAACAGAAGAAAGACTATCTGTTTTATTCTCTGGTTCCCTGAAAATCTTCAGTGGGGATTTTTATCTTCAGGTGAGTGATAGAATTATGGATTATCTTCACATGTATTCTCTATTTTACGAGTTCTCCATGGGCAAGACATCTACATTGTCACAGCAATTCCATATTACATGCAGAGGTGTTAAAATTATATTTCAACTGCAGGGGCAAATGTTCAGTTGCCCTTGTGTTTCCTCCCAGTTTGTTCTGTAAGTGAAATTTATGCAACTGCAGCCTTGCTCTGTCCATTTGTCCCTGTCTGTGCTTTTCAATAACTTCGAAGGCAGGAAGATGGCACTAGTTTAAGAAAGGTGAGTTTTATGACATAGCCAAGCAGAAGGACCAAGCAGAAGAAAAGTGGCTGTAGTGTCACCTCATGGTTTATCAAATGTCAGAGAATCCAGAAAGGAAAGCATAGTTACAAATTCTGCAGATGACAGCAAATGTTTCATCTGGAAACTCATTCTTTAGTTCACAGTAGACAGAAATCCATAGGAAATCAACCTTTGGATTCTACTTCTGGTCTATTTGCTTGGATTACTTTGAAATTTTAAGGAAGCATATCATAAAAAGCCCAAGAACTTAAGATATTTAGAGAACATTGGAAAACAAATGACAAGAAAAGTAGTAATTTCCATTTTGTTTTCATCTAAATGTTATAATTAAGAAATGTTAATATTAAAACTGTACTCATTGTGATCTTCATTGTTATTCACACACAATGTTCAGGGCCTGCTTGGATCTAGAGATGTGGGGTTAGATTATCTCTTCCACAATGTGCTGTTTTATAGAAGCTGGATATCCATTTATGTAGTGTTTATTAACTGAATTTGAACAGTACTGGAGAAAACACTAGTGCAAAGAACTTTGAAGTCACCAAAATACATTAACTTTGTTACAAGAATATGATGACTACTGAATCTGTGCTCCAGCAATATTAAACAATAAAATAGTGGGGAACTTTGTATGGGAATTATGAGCACCTAACACAGGGCTATGGATTCTGGTGGACAGCTTAAGACTGACAGTCTACAATATGAATGTCCTACATACACACATTGAAATATGTCTCAGCAGCTTGGCTGAAAACATAAAGGAAGCCCATGTTGGAAAAGGAATTTGGATTCAGATCACCTGAATCCCAGTTTATACCCTGAACTCCTATGTTACTTTTTTTTACTGTCAGCCAGTATATTCTGATCCATCTAATGAAGGAATTATGTATATAAATATCACAGGACACTTAAAGCCTTTCATCATTCCTAGATGAAGGCTGCCAAAACAGTTTGCTCCAGAGTGTGTGAGATGATGGTGTGTCTTTCTTATCACACCTGCTGTGGATGGGTGGTCAACTCCTGGGGAGGTTCCTAGGTGCTAATAAAAGATAGTAATACTCATCTTTCTGCTGCATGCCCAGAAGACTGCAGCAGGCCCTACACTTTCCCAACACTGTTATGACAAGTCTTGCAAATCTCCTCTCTGGTTACATGGCTTTACATGATGAGGGAAACATTTGTCACAAAGTATCTTGTTCTCTCCTGCAAAAAAATGTAACTTTATTTTCCTCCCAGTTTTGGTATGCAATTTTCATCCTTCAGAAGGTCCTAATATTACTTTTCTACCTTGAAAAGTTTAGAAAACTTAAATTTGACATTTTTCCCTCTAATTACAGTCTTTCAAATTTTGCTTTTAAGATGACCTAAAACCTTTAAGCAACTGATATGTGCATCTGAAGATGCAGACAGAATCAGTAGCTGTAGAGATATTCTTTGTGTCAATAAAGCATTAACTTTAATGGCTGGCTTACTGGGATGGAGTATGTGTAAGGTTTGTTAACTATATAGCGCAGGTTTGTGAGCCTTTCTCTTTAAATTCTTTGGCTGAAAAAAAGAAGTTTCAATCTCTTCAAAAGCGGTTTCATCTTAAATACCCCTGAAATAAGGGTGACCTATTATTTAGTCCCATGTTGTCCCGGTTTCAGCTGGGATAGAGTTAACTGTCTTCCTAGTAGCTGGTACAGTGCTATGTTTTGAGTTCAGTATGTGAAGAATGTTGATAACACTGATGTTTTCAGTTGTTGCTCAGTAGTGTTTAGACTATAGTCAAGGATTTTTCAGCTTCTCATGCCCAGCCAGGGCACCTGACTCAAACTGGCCAACAGTGTATTCCATACCATGGGACGCCCCATCTAGTTTAGGAACTGGGAAGGGGGGGGCAGGGTTTTTTTTTCGCCGCTCGGGGACTGGCTGGGTGTCGGTCAGCGGGTGGTGAGCAATTGCCCTGCGCATCATTTGTACATTTCAATCCTTTTATTACTACTGCTGTCATTTTATTAGTGTTATCATTATCATTATTAGTTTCTTCTTTTCTGTTCTATTAAACCGTTCTTATCTCAACCCAGGAGTTTTACTTCTTTTCCCGATTTTCTCCCCCATCCCACTGGATGGGGGGGAGTGAGTGAGCGGCTGCGTGGTGCTTAGTTGCTGGCTGGGGTTAAACCACGACACATGTTTTTCACATATTTATCTATGCAGGCTGGTGTAGGTAGCTAAGAATACTCAAAAATCAAAAAAGAGGAGCAAAGAAAAATCCAGTTTAACAAAATTCAGAAAGTAATCATATGAGGCATAAACTCATGTTAAAAAACTGTAGACATAATTTAAAAACAAACAAACAAACAAACAAAAAAACCCACCCAAAATAACAACAACAACACCCCCCACCCCGGATTTCTATTAAAAGTTGCTAGGATCTGTTATTCATTTGTCTCCAACAAATTTTTCTTCTGCTAGCAAATGTCAGTATTGATGCTCACAAACTCAGTTAGGAATGCACTGTCATCCTGTTCCCAAATGAAAAATGCTTATTGCATTTGCCTTTCTACATACTTCCCTAGGAGGACCCAAAATGAGCATTCTCAATTACTGTTATGACTGGTGCTATTTATTAGGGTCTGTACAGCTGTGTTACGTTTTTTTCTATTCACATGTTCTCTTGCAGTTAAAGAGCAGCTTTAGCTTGCTGTAAAATTGTAATTTGAGAAGACAAAAGGAATACACAGGAACATATAAGAGCTGCCCAGTGTAGCACTGAGATTCAACAATGAATATCCGAATTCCACCTATCCACCCTTTCTTGTCTTCCCCTTCCCCAGGTCTCTTTTGAGAAAGCAACATATCATTGTACTATAATTGTGTATATTGGAAAAGCAAAGAACAGCAGTGGAATAAAGCCTCTAATTGCATCTAAATGTTGAAATTTTAAAAATTAAACTAATTTGATAATTATGTCAAAATAACATGGGAGCACCTGGAATTTTTGTAAAAAGATTAATGTTTTATTTTTATGAACTTTTACTGTAAAACACCATCATCGTTTCTAAAAAGTTAACTGCTTTAATGTATTCCTTGCAGTTGTGCACAGTGAATTCCTAAGGGAGACAGTGACTGAATTGTTAGAAATGCAACTCTGGAAAAATTTATCATAAACACAGTTCCCCCACTATCTTCTTGGTTTGAAGTTCCAGAAGGTTCCAGGTGCGCTATTTGGAAGAAGACAATTGACTGACATTTTTTTACTTTTCAAAGCCATTTACCATTTTGCAAAATCACTCATAGCTAGACCTTAGATTTATCCTTATACAACAAAGCATTTAAATCCTTACTTAAGTTTGGCTATGCTTACCTTAACAGGTAACTTTGCACAATAAGAGTAGATCAGAATGACTGCTGTTGTGGTTTCTTGCCACTTCGTTATATATGGTTTGGTGTTTACTTCAGATTGGGTAGGTTGGGTTATTTACCTGGTGCTCAGAGCTTTTGAAGAGGCAGAAAACTTTGGTTCTGTCAACTGGGATCTCTCTAGGAAATTTCCTCTGCCCTCTTTGTCTCTCATGTATATGATGATAACACATCTGTGTCTACATCAAAGCTGATGCCATCACCTGCCTATTTCTCATCTTGCTATTTCTAAGCGATTCTATGATGCCCAATGCCCAATCCTTCTCCTTCCAAGTTTGCAGTGCACTTTAGGGGAGGAATGGTAGACCTAATAATAGCAATTACTAAATATAGCAATGGCTATATGGGGGAGCTAACGTGCATAAACTGGCACCTGTCCTCCTGGACCTCTTTTTCCCTGAGGGGAAAAAAGAAGAGAGGTGGAAAAGTGTCAAAGTGGTGATCAAATTCTCCCAGATCCAAAATTCTTATTTCTTGCCCATGTGCTACGTCAGCTAAATCATCCAGACCTTTGGTCTCTCTGAGTTCTCAAACTATGGAGAGGCTGTTGGTGAAATACACATACATTCAGTGGTTACAATGACATAAATTGCAAGGACAGCTAATACCTTATCATGCAAATCTTCATGGTTCGGTGAGACAGATTTATGGACATTCTGGCAGGCTTTGCCTGAAGCATCCATGATACTTCTCTCTTCTGCAATTCTGGCTTTGGACCCTGTAAGGAAACTGGCACCTTCTTTTCAAAGAAGAAAGAGGATCATTCACAATATCTGAGTGTCCATATGCATGGTGGGAGCTGCAACAGAATTCCTGCCTCACTAGATCAGAAGGCTTTTACCTGACAGTGCTTACGTTCAATTTTGCCAGGTCCTTAATGACATTTATACCCTTGCAAGAGAGACCCTCAGCTTTCGAGACAGACAAGAACTGTCTTGTTTCTCTTCTCCCTCTCCAGCTTTCAGGATATATCATCTATCTGTCAAGTAATTAAACTTTTGGCTGAAACATTGTATTTAGATGGAATTGTGTCTTTGATGTCTCATGACCCTCATTCTGTCTTGTTTTAGTGAGGTTAAAAACTCTTCCAATCTATTTGGCCACCCAGTGGGATAGTCAGGGTCCAGGTCTCACATGCATTAACTGAACAAAAAATAGCAGATGGGAATAGCTGATGACAGAGTGTACACTTGGGGTACTTTCTGTTGTAGGCTGATGAGGATTTCACTTCAGAAAAAAGAACTGAACAGTTTTCCCATGCACTAATTAGGTAACAGAGGAAAAATTATTTTCAACAGAAATCATAATAGAATTTAAGGTTAAATTTGTGAATAGTCTTAGGATGGTAAATAAACTACTTGCAAAAAAGAAAGAAAAATCATCAGTTTCTATGTACATGCTCTTTTTAACCCCTTTGCAAAGCTCACATGTTCTTTTGAGGGTGTATATCCTTGCATCTTCTTAACAAAGAAGCAAAAAAGGAAACTAACAAGTTATACCCGGAGGTAGCAAAACATAACTCTCTTGAAAGCTAGAACTTTAAGATAAAAATGTGCAGAGATTCCAGTATGCTTTATAATTTATAATAATGAAATTTCTGATTTACAATGCTGGTATCATATATAAAAGTTTAATCACAAATGCATTTAGTTCCCAATCCCTTCCCAGTGTTGATAAATCTCTTGGGAACTTCAATTTTTGACCAGGGCTGGCTAAGAGATCAGAAACATGGAACAGGAAAGACCTCTTCATTCAGTGGGTTCAGACCCTGACATTATAAGCAGACAGGTCACATAATCCCTTCCATGAAATTTCCTGAATTTTATTGTTTTATCATGCAGGGGATCTTCTTCTCATTTTTATTGTATATGCATTGATAGCTAATTTATAGTAATTTGCTCCCCCGCTAATATTTGCCTTTAGAGAAAGAAGTTGTTCTTCCTCTTGTCAGTAAGCATTCCTTTTATGTATTTAGGGAAACTAATAATCTCTCCTCTAAACCTCTGTTTTACAAAGCTAAACAAGCCAAACTGTTCTTCCTCTTTTCAGATCGTGAGCCTTCCATGTCCCTGATAAAACCTCGCAATACCTGTTCCACTTTACATCACTCGTTATTATCAATGGGTGAGTTGGCTATATTTATGAATTTAAGTGAGAACACACGGAAATCAGAAATAGAGAAGATCTGTTAGGTCTTTATTTCCATCAATTTTCATTTCAGACTTTTGCCCACTGATATGTTTGCTACAAACATCTTTGTTCTGAAATATCTCCAAACATGATAATTCTTAAAATAAAACTTTAATCAGAAGAAATAAATCAGAAATAAACATGTAATCAGGAGGTAACCCCCCATGGTTATCACTTTACAGATAAAAATAACAATCTACTTTTGGAACTCACAAATGAGCAAGGACTGAACACAAATATAAAATGAACTGATGTTTTTCTAAGAATTTTAAAAATCTTATAGAATTTAGACTTCACTTTGCCCATAATAGAAGAAATTACACTTCAACCTTTTGTACAAAACCGTTATTTGAATCAACAACAAATAGCATATGATGTTTTAAGATATACAAGAACAATAGCAACACAGGTATTTAGTTTATGAAACCTCAGGACCTTTCTATCAGCCCTATCAGCCCCCTTTTTGGAATTTACAACAATGCGATGGGTAATTGTATATTACACATCCAAAAAGATAATTAAAGAGCTTTCTGTCCTAAGACATGTAAATAATATACCTTTGAACATGCAAGCTTAATGGTACAAGAATCAGATAACTAGAGATCTGTGTATTGAAAGAAGTTTGAGAGATTAATTTATTTGACAAAAGATCTAAATTCAAATGAGCACCGAGATCAAACCACTATTAGAATAATTTCCATCTAGGCAATGTAGCAGAAAAAGTGGTTAAAAACACAGCTAAAAATATCTACTGTGACTCAGAATCCTTGAATATCCACAATAAAAACAGCCAGTAACGTGCACCTGCAACCCTTTTCCTTGTTTTTGTAAGTGCTTTGTCTTCATTTTTAAGAGAAACTATTTGCAACGCAGGACCTGAAAGTAGATGCCAGAAGTTTCTAGCCTGCTGAAAAACAGCAGGTTTCTGCTGCCACAAATAAGAAGCAAACAGAAAAACAATCAGAGATCCTGTTTGTATTGGCTTAACTATTGCTTAAAAATTATGATATGGCCTGTTTGCTGCATTACTAGTAGCAGTCATTTATGTCTGCAGTGTTCAGCAAAGAAAATGTGATGGGAGCCAGGAATTCACAGTAGCAGCAAAAAGTGGTATGGACATTCAGATGTTAAGTATAGAATGGGAAAATTTATTGTGGGGATTGTATCAAAAACACAGGCACAGGACAAAAAGCTTTTAAAAATTGGGTTGAATAAAGGAAGTAGATCTGTATTTTTCCACTTTTCTTTCCAACATGGAATTGAAAAAATCTGAAATATTTCACTTATGTAATTTTTAATCAAATTTTTTTAATTCTGAAATGAAATTTGTAAAAAATTACCTATATATATTTTAAAGAAAAGGTAAACAGGTTCTGAAATTTCAAGATAAAAATGTGGAGGAGGGGTTTTTTCTTCTTTTCAGATAAAAGGAAACATTGGGGGTTTTTTCCTAAAAAATTCTCCAATTTTTTTTCTACATTTTTTGTTTATTTAATTTGGGGTTTTCTTACATAATTTCTATCAAAAGATAGAAGATTTTAATTTTTATTTAAGCTAGTTCAGCATTTTTATGGTAGTTGGAGAATTTGCTTGTCTATGTATTTTTTTTTTTTAGTTCGCCTTCAAAGCTGGAGTTGAACAAGAAGTTTCCAGCAGCTGAGACATATTTACATTGTTTGATAGTAGCTACATCAGTTGTGCAGTCCAGTCTTTCCGTTTTTTTTACCTCCAGGCAGAAGTGCACTGGTATTATTATGCTGCCTACACCAGATAAGCAGGGCTATGATCTTCCTGATCCTAAAACACCTCTGTGGTTTTCTGCAGCATCAACAGTAAAACTTCCATCATCTTGGTGCTTTGTCAATAAGCTCCCAAGGACACCTATGACAGCTAGCAGCTGTAGCTAACGCTTCACTCTAGGTAGTTTTTCTTAAGGCTTACACAAAACACGCAAAGGGATGCCTGTTATGCTCAAGGTGAAATTACCAAATTTCAAGGCAATTTTATTACAGTCATTCCAGGAGTGAAGTACTTAAGGGGAACATCTGATCAGGTAGCCAGATTCCTTCATTTTCATTCATATATCAGCAAACTGTGTAATGCATGAATGTTTCATGGTCCTTTTAGTGCCTTACTTGCCTTTTACCATCCTCCATGCTCCTTAACATTGCTTTTGCTAGGTGCTAACCCTGTGTGATGCCTGAATACAAATACTGAAATGCAACTTCAAGTACAGACCTTGACCAGCTATTTTTGGGTAGCTTATATGTCATTATATAATAGCACATACGCTATAGATATAGATCTTGGCTTAGCTAAAATAATTTCTCCAGTAGCTTTAATTTAAATTTTGCACTTATTCTTAAACCAGCTTGGAGGTAGTTTACCTTTTGGCTTACTGCATCTTCGTATTTTTCTGTCAGAGTTAGAACAGCAGAGATCGAATGTAGTATTTAAGAAGCAACATTCCCTTCTATTTTTCTATTGGTTTTAGTTTGTATTGTTTTGTCTTTTTTTTTTTTTTTAATGATGGAACCAGTTTTCTAGGTGGTTAAACCCACACTTCCTAGAGCTGATTGAAAATTCATAAGGCTTTATCAAACACTGACATGTCTTCCTTTTAAGAGCATATAACTAATTCTCCTTAGAACAGCACCTGTGAGGTATTGTTAGTTTCAGCAAGTTTTGGGGTTTTTATAAAGGCTATTGAAGACCTTAATTTTATTATTTTTTTTACTAATGGGTTTTGCTTTATAAATCCACATGGAAATTGCATGGAAGGGAAGTTTTTAATTAGTTCCAAAGAAAACTTGCAGCTGCATTTTTTTCCCATGGTATATTGTCTGTTGGTTATTGGAGGCCCCCCTTTTAAAGATGATCATACCTTGATTGCTGTTAGTTTTTACAATGGTGCGATGTACGATTTCTGTGAAATCGTAGATGATCTCAGCATACTTCTAGTCTTCATATTGATTTACAGAAGACAACCAATGGCTTAATCACATCAGTGCATGCCCCTGGCCTGGCTCTGCTGACTAAAAGACCTTGCCTAACCTTCCTTTGTAAACAGCCATATGACTTGTTTGAGATTACTGAGGGAAATCAAGGGGCCATATTAGATTAAATATTGATCCCAAAGTAGTATGCTGCACTTCTCTCTTTTGTTTTTAATGGCAGCACTAATGGCACTCTGCTCTTACTGCTGCTCTCTGAGAGACGGATGCTTCCGGCAGCTTCCTGGTGCAGAGTGCTCCGCACACGCACTTGTTCCCACATTAAAGATGTCATATCCTCTATTTATTTTGGGGTTTTATAATGTCTATTACAACTTGTATGCCCTACAGTAATTAAATAAAGTTATGATTTTCTATTTTACAGGGGCACAACTTCAGAAAGAAGGCTGGAATTGATCTACGATTTACTTTACTATTGAAGAGTACTAAGAAAATCTTTCTGAAGCATTTCATACATTTACATAATAATATAAGCCTGTGACTGTGTTCATAACACGTTGCTCAATTATTGGTGTCTTTGTAAACAAAGCAAATTAATATCACGTATGCAAATCTGCATAATGTGTGAAAGTAATGTACGGGCTGAGTAAGTTTCCTATACACTACTGAGAACAGCACATGCACAACCTTAAAGTAAAATGTTCACTTCCAAGTTCGCAAATGCCTGGCAGAGCTCTCAGTTAAAGAAGTCAGGGATGGATATTTAAATTCCAATGTCTAAGGAAAAAAAAACTTCAAAGCCCGCAGAGGGCAGTAAAAAGTAGATTACTGCAGGCTGTCTGGGAAAAAAACATTGATTACAGTGAAGAAAATGTCTGAGGGGAATATGACCAACAAATTTGAAATGCTGGAAATGCTGAACTTACTCTGAGTAAAAACACATTCTGTATTCTTCCTAGGTGAGTGTATAAGGTTATCTTCCTTTCACTTTAATAAGGAATCAATATGAAACTCATTGTTTGAAATTCAGCTATATTTTGAGTTGTTTCTCCTAGCAATTCTATTTCTTACAAACAGAGCCTCTTTTAAAGAAAGAATGTAGACTCATCCACTGGGCACCACTTGCATTGCCATCAGTGCATTTTCTGTGTAGCAATGGCGGGACGAACACCCTCTGCTCTGCTCTGCTCAAAATCCTCTAACAGGAGGCTGTAGAAAACATGATGTTTGTCATTTGTTTCCTCTCATGGACCAAAAACTGCTGCTCAGTCTGCCACTGACACAGACTGGTCTGTCAGCAGCAAAAAAGGCTGTTTGACATGGTCAGGGAAGAAGAAAGAATACCAGAAAGATAATGGATTGCAGAAGGATGGATACCCAAGGGTTTCAGACCACTCATATCCACTGGCCATTTCTTCCGGAGTGTGTGGTAGCAGAGCTCCTCGGGTGGTAAACGGAGTGGATACTCAACGGTAACAAACACCAGTTATGAAGGATTGTGGGATACAGTTAGACTCTTCTTTAGGAATCTTCTAAATGTCCCTAGCAAGATATCTATGTATTCAGGACTTATATAGGAGACTGGATTTTGGCCATTGTGAATTCCAGTGCAGGGAAAGCTACTTAAACCAAACCTCCAAAGGCCTTTGCCAGTCATGCTTAATGAATATTAATAGTGAAAGGGAGATTTTTTATATAACATCTTGGTTTATCAAATCTAAAGAGGCTTTTTGCCTCATTATCCTTAAATTCTAAATAACACAACAGCCCATCAATTAGCTACCTCTAAAGTTAACAGAGATCACACTTGTGGTGGAAAGCATGGATGTGATCCATCCTGGGGATCATATGTAGTGTAATTTGCAACAAGCGAATTTATCACAGGTATTATCTAGCCCAGTGTACTGCCTCCAGCAGTGACATAAGGAGATACTATCTGGAGACAGTATATAAGCCTAAACTTTTTGTAGTCTGTTCACCTAGTACTGTCCTATGATCCACAGCTCTTGGATTCCAGATACTGAAGGTGCTCCCCAGCATTTCCTTTTACTGTTTACACATCTGTTGCCTACAGGTTTTGCCAATTCTTTTTGAATCTCCTGATGAGATCTGCCTCCAGAACCTCTTGGGGTAGTACTTTCCAGAAAATTACTACTCACTGTGTTTAGGCGAGTACTTTCTTTGATCTGTTTTATATTTGTAATAGTTTCACTGAGTTTACTCAGTACTGTGAAATTTGGTGAACAATCATTCTCGTCCACTTTTCGTCTTACCTACTGCTTTCACAATTTTGTAAACCTCAGCCATGTGCCCCCTCATGCTTCTCTTCTCCACACTGAAGAGTCCCAGACTTTTTGTTTTCCCCTCACAAGGCAGCTGCTTGCTCATGACAGTTGCCTTTCTCTGTACCTTTTCTAGCTCTGTCCTTCAGGGTTGCAGAGAGCAGCAAAGTGCTACCTCTGCCCCGTTGAAGTATAACGCTTCATTGGCTCTTTTGGCTACTGCTGCACATCGAACTGAGAACTTCAGAGAATGGTCAACGATGACTCCAAGAGCTCTTTACTGAGTTACAGCTGCCAACTCTGAGTTCAGCTTCATGTAAGCACAATTTATTTTCTCTAAACTTATTATCATATGCCTTGTGCCTCCTTCTCTTTCCCCTTCACTTCAGGGAAGCTGTGTAATAGTCCCAGTTATTCCTTACGGGAACCCCACATTTCTCAATCCCCTATGTCTTATTTTCCTGTTCTAACAAAAACATCCTTTGCCTTCTATTCCCATTCCCTCCAAAGGTAGTCTCCACAGCAGGGAGATTTATGTGCCCCACATTGCTGCTCCCACGTGTCAAAGCTCCCTGCTTTACTCCTCATACCACCATCCTGTTGTGATCCCCATCCTGGCGTTTCCCCAATTCCAGCCTGTTGGGGTTCCGTGGGAGCTGGTCCCCTTCTGATCCCTGCTCCACACCCTTCTCCACAGCAAGAGGCCCCTACATACTCCTTTTCTTCCACTCCAACCACTTTCTTGTACTTTTTTTCTGGTTTAGTTCCTTGACATTTCTTAAAATTCAGTGGACTTACTTAAGCCCCCTGTTGCCCAGCAATGTCTCAAACATTTTTGTAAACTTTGGAACTAATCGGATGTGGGTATTAAAAATTATGATACAGATACATCATAATAATGCCATATACATTTTTAATCAGTGTTTTGGACACTAAGTATTTTTCTCCTAATCTTTTCAGGTTTCAGGTTGGGCTCATTTTCTTCATCTTTCTTTCACAATTATTTCTGAAGGAGTTTAATTTCAGGGGCAATTTAAATCAGTGGAAGGGAGGAGGGGAAAAAAAAAAGTTTATTTTTGCTTAGAGGCCTGAAATAGTATTGAGTAAAAATTAGGATGCTTCTTCATGCACTGTGAAGCACCAGTCATCCGATTTTATTTTGTGCTTCTTAACTGTAACCCAAAAGCAGTGAGTTGGATAGTATCTTCTAGTAAAATTATTCCTCTTCCCTTGAGCACAGCTGGATACACATTGATCATGCCAGCTTTTCTGCTACTCTGAAGAGCATCTCCCATTTGGGCCCCAGCCTGATAGCTGGATTCTCTCTCTGAATGTCTCTCCATTCTCCTGTACTTAATAATATGAGCTTTGGTTTGGTGCCCTCTCCCTGTAGTGTTTAGTTTAAAAGGATGTACAAGAAATGGTCGCATAAAGGATCATAAACCATGAGGAAATAACCTTTACCTTTGATTTACATCTTCACTAAAATTTCCAAGTTATATCCCTTGAAAATGAATTTTGTTCTGTAAACAATCAAACAACAACAACAACAACAAAAAATCAATGCATATTCTACCTACCACTCAGGAATATTATGTACTTGACTATACTGCAAAGTTACCTAGGGCAGCAAACTTGAAAGGTGAGGGTGCTGGAATGTAGCTTTGAGTTACATGAGGAGAGGATAGAGAAGAGAGAATCTGAACACTGCTATCAGGGAGAAGAGTGAAAATAGCAATGAGAGGAGAAAACTGAGAGGACTGAGGTGAAAGTCTGAGAGCCAGAGCCAGTCGCTGGTATGTCACAGCCTCAGATCATCAGCAATGTGGAATTATAGGAGACATATTTTGAAAAAGAAAGATTTTACTAAAGCTTTCCCAAGTAATATGAAGAGAGATTGATAAAGTGCTGTGCTATTCATGGAGACCAAAGCTGCACATCTTCTGCGTGCTGAGGAATTGTTCCTCTTCTGTCGTCTGAT
Organism: Haliaeetus albicilla; assembly: GCF_947461875.1. Classification (NCBI taxonomy): domain Eukaryota; kingdom Metazoa; phylum Chordata; class Aves; order Accipitriformes; family Accipitridae; genus Haliaeetus; species Haliaeetus albicilla. The sequence goes on from NC_091485.1 coordinate 56,691,000, forward strand.
AGGGGCACAGCAGCATAGCAGATATTTAAATCTTTGTTGCTGTGTAGGAACAAAATGCAACTCTATGGATATTTCTGCTGAGCAAAACTGGAAGGAGAAAGGAACAGCATCCAGCTTCAGATGGGTGTCTGCCCCTAAATAATTTATAGTTGACTGATTGGCACAGCAGATGCTGCCACCACTTACTAATGTCCAATTTGGTAATTTGCATCTGGGTGATGATGGTGTCTTTTGAATGCTGGAATTGTAAGAACTTGCTATCTTAGGCAAAATTTTTTGTAATTTCATGCAATTTACAACAGCATGGCTTGGGTAAGAAAGATCTGTATGTGTTTCTCTCTCCTTGTAAAAGCAACTATATTTGACAAGTTCTGAAGAGATTCCTCATAGACAAAGAAAGATGTGAGAATGATAATATAGCTACCCCTGAAGAGAATTATAATGCAGACTTCAAAAAAACCCACCAAACCCCATGTTTTCTTCACCATTATTTTAACAGAGACATTTGTTCCCATGATGGACAGTCTTCTGCACTCCCTAGACAGTAAGAGTCCCCAGTTGGAAGCCACTCTCCTGAGACTCAGGACATCTTTCGGTTTCCTGATTTCTCTAGAGCTGTATGATGGTAAAGGTGCAAACTGTTCTAGGAAATTCTCCAGGGGCTGCCTACTGTTCCTGCAGAGCTCCAGCTGCAGCCAGAAATACATTAGTCCTCCATTATCCCCAATCTGAGGCTCCACTCAGAAAACTGCCTTTTCTATTTCCCCAGCTGTCTATCTCAAGATCAATAGCTCCAGGTGAAAGAATTACATAATTTTTTTTTTCATGACTTTGTACAGTTACGCATGCTGCATAGCTTACAACTTTTTATAATATGCACTGTGAAGGCTGCTGTTAAGACATGGACTACAGACTATAGCATATCTCATGGCTTACAGAGAACACAAAATGAGGAGACAATTAGTGAACATGATTCATTCCCTTTTTAATACTATAATCTTCATGACATCATCTTTTGTTTCTTAAAGTACTGCAGCAGAGTTACCTACATAATCTTGTCTAATAATCTATCCCATTGTATGTCAGTCTGCAAAGGAAATTGCTTCCTTGCTCTCACTTTATTTGACATCACTGACAAGTAACGTTTCCTTTCCTGATTAAAGTAACCCACATGTAACTGAGCTTTTTTTTCTGCAGCAGTTTTTGCTGAAGGCTGTGTTAGAGTTCAGATTAAGATAAACTTCCAGTGCTTTCGTCTCACGTCTAGTGAAATAAATGAAACTTTTTTTAACATGGTAATCTTGACTGTATGTACTATTGTAAGTGATGTCATCAGAGTAGCAAGTTATCATTATGCAGATGTTGTTCGATAATCTTTTATGAGTGAGAACTTATTCAGTATTCATACTGTAAAGTTGTTCTTTGTCCAGCAGCAATTTTCTGTATCTGTAAAAGCAGAATTCAGCAAAACCCCTGAACTCCTGCTAGGGTAATATAATTTTTAGGCTTTGTAATATGTTTATAAATCTAAAACAATGTGGTGTTGCCACGTTTATTCTTACCGGTCTTTTAGGAAGGCAGGGAATGGTAAGCCACGCGGCTTAAAAACCACATCAGAAACTCCCATTTACAAATACTTGGGGGGCTTTTAATTTCTAGCAGTTATCTACAGCTCTTAGGTTTGAAACACAGTAGTGTCTGTGAAAGGAACGTGTGATCATGTCATTCGTCTTGCCAGCCAAGCAAATCATATTTAGGGAGCTGTTCTGCAAGCTCCTTGCCTTGGACCTGTCCCATTCTCATCTGACTTCTCCGGGCTTCACTGGAGAGAAGTGTGAGTTTGTTTCTCCCCAAGCCTCGTCCGCAAAACCGAACACCTCAGAGCAGGATGGAGATGTCTCCTGAGAAATACCGCATGAAAACACCGCTTGGCATCCTCTCCCGCACTTTCTAGACCCGATTTCTGAAACTGCCGCTTCACGGGGTGGCCCGGCCCTGAGGTAAATGGCCCGGCCTGCGGTAAACGGCCCGGCCCTGAGGTAAACGGCCCGGCCCGGCGCTGGGGCGAGGGGCCCGGCGCTGAGGCGAGGGGCCCGGCGCTGGGGCGAGGGGCCCGGCGCTGGGGCGATGCCCGCCCCTCGCCCCATCGGACGCTCCCAAGAGCCCCCCCGCAGCCGCGCCGCGCCCCGTGCACCCCCGCTCGATTCGGCGGGAGTAGCCGCAGCCCGGCGTACCCGCAGGGCTCCCGCTGCGTAGGCGCGGGCAGGACCCGGGCGCGGCTCGCGCGGGCATCGCCCCGGTTTCGGTGCCTCTCCTCCGACACCGCGGGCAGGACCGGCGCGGCGGGAGGTCAGCCCCCGCCCCGGGGAGGCAACCCCTGCCCGGGGCCTGCGGGCGGCGAGGCCGCCTCTGCCCCTTTAAGCTCCAGCTGTTCTTTTCTGCGGCGCCTATTTTTAGCTCGTCCTCTTGGTAGCATCCAGCTCTGCCCCCTATTTCTCCGTGCTCCCCCCTCCTCCCCTCCCCCGCGGTGGTAGGTTCCGCGCGGCGACGGCGGGGGGGACTGAGCATGTCCGAACCCGCTCGGCAGCGGCCGCCGCGCCGGGGCTGCGCTCGCGCGCCGCGCTCGCCGGGCGGGAAGGAGGGCGCGCGGCCGGGGGCCGCGTGAGGGAGGCGCGTGCTGCTGCTGCCGCCGCTCGCTCCGCTCCGTTCCCGCTCCGCGCCGCCCGCAAGTAAGTTTCTCCGCGGGCGCGGGGTACCCGCCGCGGGGCCGGGGGGGGGGGGTGGTGGCGGGCGCCTCGGTGCCGCCTCCCCGCGGCAGGGGCGGCCCGGGGCAGGGGCTCGGAGTTCGGTGCCGCCCCCCCCCCCCCCCCCCCCCGCCCCTATCTCCAGCCCCTGGCGGCTGGCGTCGGGCGGGACGCGCGGCGCGACCGGCTGCCCCTGCCCGCCCGGCCGCCTCGCTGCGCGCCCTGGGGCCGTCGCAACTTCTCGGCTGCCCGCGGCCCGGCCCCGCCGGCCCGGAGGGCAGCGGCTGGCCACGCGTTGCGGGGGGCGCGGGCCGCGGCCTGCCGGCTCGGCTCGGCCACGCCGCGGCGGGTCCGCGCTGCGCGGGTCGGCGGCGGGTGGGCGCCTCTCCTCAGGTGCGTGTGGCGACCCCGCGGCCGCGCTGCCCCCGCCAGCGCCGGGCCGGGCCGGGTCCGAGCGCGGCCCGCGGCTGCGAGCGGCGCCGGGAGAAGCGGGAGGGCTGCGGTCGCCCTGCGGAGAGGGCGCGGTACCGAAGCGGGGAGCAAGTAGCCGCGCAGCCAGTGCGTCGTCGGAATTAGCGAGGCTGTGGTGTTTGAAGGAGTTTCTGATTTAACAGATGGTACCGCAGGGAAGAAAGTGTTCGCTGAGAGAAACTGTCACGACATACGTTTTTGCCGCCTCGTGTGGCAATTTGTTCCGGGTGCTCTTTTAGTTTAGTAGGGGTACGGTATGGTAACTTGCCTGTCGGTAGCAAACAAATGCCGAACGATGCCCCGAGGTTTTTTCCTCTGAAAATAGGATTTTGTTATTCATTTGAAAAAAATGCTTATTCTGTTGTTGTTCCTTTCACCTGTGAAGTCGGTTTGAACACTGTGTCTCACTGATGCTCGGGATGTAAAGTTCTTCATCTTGAAAGCGGCATGATTCGGTTCATTTCTTTTCCAGTGCTCTGAAATGAGGAAAGGTTTCGGAAACTGCTTCCCTGTTCAGAGGAGGCTCGTTGCTGTTTGCAAAGTTGCATGAAGATGGCCATCTAAAATCATAGCTAACTAAAATGATAAATTAATAGGGGAAGGGGGAATTTGAGGAGCTTTCTGTGAAACTGAATGTCACTTGTAAAAATTCTACTGCTTAGCATGTCACTGGTGAAAGAATTGGACTAAGCAAGGGCCAGTAAGGTGCTCTTGGTGGACAGTCTGTCTTAATTTTCATTAGACCATCCCGGTAGATATTCTTACTTTAACGACCTGGCTTTGAACACTTACAGGCATGATTATGTTTGCACATTGACTTAGATTTGGTGGAGTACTCAGGGATGAATATTCATATAAGCTTCCACGTCTGCGTGTTAAGCCTCATCAAAATTTAGATGTACTTTAAAGTAGCTAAATCCCCAGAACTTGCCATCCCTACTGCTTATATTCTTGGTTTTGTTAATGAGTATTATTGTAGTGGAGACAGGTGTGATTGTTTCCGTACCTCCACAACTTTTTCCCTCTCCCAAATGAAACACCCACTGCCCCACGACACCCCCCCCAAACAACAGCAATTGATCTGTGGGTTTCTGAAAGCCAGTCAGTGTGTGTGATTGGGATCTGAATTGTGCATGAATAAACTGCTGTCTTTTTATGAGTATGCAATAATGGGGAAAAAAAATGAATTCTTGAGTAGATGCCTTTTGCCTGCTGCACAAGACCAATGCAGCAGGAAAGAACAGCTTGTGTTACCTATGTTGACAGTGTAGTGAAAATTAAGGAGGGAAATTTTTGTGCATGGCAGCCTGCCATTTTTCTCCTGTAATTAGACTTGAGCTGAAATAATACCAGATATTTAAAAAATAAAATTGTTCAAAATATCAGAAGCCTTCAAAGTCTTTGAGTGTTAAAAATGCCTTTCCTTATGCTCTAGAGTAATAAATTGGTTAATTATTTGTGTTGCATTTTACTCTTATGTTGTTTTAATACTTCTTATTATAGTTCCAGAGCTCATACAGATTAATAGAATTATTTCAGCATCCTAACCAGATAAGCATTCTTTGATAGTCAAAGCATATGCTGATAGAGCATATAATCATATCCTTAGAATATACACTGTGGTATAGTGCCTGTAGCGTCTCAGTTGATTCTTTGTTTCTTGTCCAGGTTTGAGCCCAACTATTGGAAATGAGAAGATTATTTGAGTGGCAGTGGGGTTACATATTAATTGTTTGGACTGTCTAGTTAGCAGCTGCAGTGTTTGTACGTAGCTACTTTTTTCTGCCTGACAGGAAAAATAACTCTAATCTTTCTCCATGCATGTCTTCCCTTGAAAACTCTTATTTCTCCATTATTTGCTTAATCTAGGGAAATATCTTCCATGTTGTGGGTTGTTTGTTTTTTTTAATAAAGTGTGTCATCTTGCATTATAGGAAATCATATATACTCATCCCCCCAGGACTTTGGGGAAAGGACTATGGAAAGAGATGTAAAAATACTTAAAAAAAAAAAAAAAAAAAAAAAGTTGAGTTTAATTAAAAACCAAACCAAAACACCAAAAAACCAAAACCCTATTAATAATGCCCTAGGAAATTTTCATAGGGGAGTGATTATTCTCTAAGGCTGATAGCTGAAGGCAGTAGTCTAGGATTGTCAGCATTACCTATCAGCTGTTAATTTGCAAGAAGGTCTTTTAGCATTTGTTTTTGTTGATGAGCTACTGTAACTTATTTCTTCTTCACCCTTTAGCAAGCTGCTGTTGTTTCCTAAGTTACAGTAACAAAAACATTAAATTAAGCATATTATTGAAACACATGTGGGATTTGATAACCTTACAGAAGCAAACAGTTGCTGATGACAAGCATGGTCGGGTGTCAGGTTAGCACAAGATTGCTACATGTTCATCAATAGGTTCACTCAGATGCTGATACTTTTGTTTAATAGAGCCATTTACTTAAATTTAGGATGGCTTCCTTGTCTACTGCAGCAGATACTCATTAAGGCAAGGTGTCTTTCTTTGGCGTGTGAACTGTTCCCATCGGGGCAGAAGGAGCAGTTTGGGATAGGCAAAGAATTGCACGTGTTACGAAGCTCCTGGGGAAGACCTTCAAGTGTTTGAAAAAGACACTGCTATCTTCATTTCATCGGTGGTGTTTTGTGCCAGGAACAGATGCTTACATGGTGTACTGCAGCAGTGAGCTGTAAATTACCCTTTTATTTTAGCATCTGCTCCTACCAGTTTTACTGAAGATTAGGCATAGATATGGAGAGGGTATCTCCTGGATATCTCATGATATGTTATGGATGTGTCATACAGTCTCTAGGACAGGAAGTTATTTGATCTGCAGGTCAAAATCTTTCAGATTGTGCAGAGGCCTCTGTCACAGAGAGAGCTTATCTGTGACTACAGCAGGACAATTAGTGAGTTTCTCCTGTATGTAAGGTTACTGCCTGTATCTCTCAATTACACATTGAAGCAAGTGATGACCTCCTGCTCCTGCTTTCTTACATTGCTCTAGCAAAACAGAGATAGAAGGAGTATTTGCTATTTTTTGTTATTCTGTTGCCTGTAATAGGGTTTGGAGAGGAGATAAAAATCAGAGAAAGAAGAGAGAAGTAGGGAAGAAAATATATAAACCTGTGTTAATCTTCCACAGCTATTGTAGTGAGAACTAATTGGAGTTTTGGCTCCTTAACTCTTAAAATGGCATGAGGGGAAAGGACCATTGGACTTCACTTTGTTACTCCTCAGGAATACACTCGGGTATATTTATCATTTGATGATTGAGAAGTCATGCAAAGAGAGGGGGTTGGACATGGGAGCAAAGGGAAGAGAGGACAGCTACTCAGAAGCTGGATGTGTGTCGTAATGGAGTTCCAAGCAGAGTCCTGAACGCAGCTTACAAACATGCCGTTTGTCACAAAACAAAGGATTGTACCTTCTCTAGGGCCAATGTAATGTGTTGTCTACATAGCCCAGGGATGGTAACATGGGGGAAAAAAATGGGATTCTGAGCAGCAGGATAAGGTGTGCTGTGGTGTTATATGACAGGTGTATTTATGTGAGTTCCTCCTTGAATAGCTCGAGGCCATGAAGGGTATACCAGTATCCTCTTTACTTTCTTTTTGCTGGACCCAGTTGTTTTCAGGCTTGGACTGAAGTCCTGGTAAGCTTTATCACCCTGTTGTTGGACCCTTTTGTTCCATATGATGGGGGTCCTGCTCTCACCACACCCACCCCCTGCACTCACTCAAGATTAGGGGTGAAGTAAAAAAGTACTTACGGAGTGATAGTTAACACTGGAAGTCTGAGGGACTGATTTGAAAAGGAGAGTTAAACTTAAAACTTGTGAAGGAACAAGGGGATTCCCCCAGCACAGCCGTGGACGTAATAAAACCAGAGGGACACGTGCGATGACTTCCCGTATAATAGAAACTGGTGGAGTCTGAGTAAATTCTTGGTTGAATGCGACTTACCACTTAGGAAAAAAAAAATTACTCTTAATTTAAAAATTTGGAGTAAACCCCTCTTAACACTTGTGAATGCATCCAAATCCATTGTGAGCTTTTCAGATATTAATTAACCTAAATGGTTGCTATTAATAACTTATTTTTAGCTTGGTGTTGTTTTTATTCAACTTCCACCTATCATATCTGACTATCTGCCTGTTCAAAGAGCTACATATTGTCCAATATTTTTTTGTATGAAGGTATGTATAGATCGATGAAGATCTCTTGATAAGACTGAGCTCATAAAATCTTTTGTTGTTTATGTATTTTCAGTCCTGTTTCATTTCTGAGACTAGGCACTCTCTTTTCTGTCAGTTGGAAGTTCTGCCTACTGTGTCCTAGATGCAAATGCTTTTCCTGAATGCACGGTAACTTCACACACAAATGAAATGATGAGGGCAGAAAAGTCAGTGCCCTAATAGGAGGGAGGAAACATAAAGAAATCTTTAACAGTGAAGTAGTACAAGTTGTTTAATACTTTGCTAGTAAATCTATCAGTGATCAACAGTGAAAGACGAATGAAAGAGGACATTTTGAACACTTTAAGCAGAGCTTAAGCTGATGTTAGCAAAAGTAAGCCCGTTTTCTGTGCAAGATGGGAACTTTTTTGGTCTGTAACTAGGAGCCTTAGTCACATAAGATCCACTGTTACAGTTTACACATTCTTCAGTAATCAGTGACCAAAGAGTAACACTTTGGGTCAACCTGGGACATACCCCTTGCACCCCTGTGAAGGCACAGTTGACATCAGTGCAATCATGGACACACAGTATTTCTTATTGAACATGGAAAGCAAAACTGTAGCAGTTCTGTGTCAAACTCAGGATACCTCTGGAAAACAAAGTATTGCCTCTTGGTAGTGTAGGTACCTTGTTTGTTCAGTGGTACTATTTGTACACACTCTCGTTTTGGAAGGTCTTCTCACAGTCATCGGGACGGATTACTAGGAACCATCTTGTCTGTCTTCAGTGGGTGATCTCACCCATTAAAACACCAGATTTGGAGGAAAAAAAATACACTATGTGAGCACATAGTGTGGCTGCTTAATTGATATGCCTTTTCTTTCTAGACGCCTTATGTATACAATTCCCATTCATGTCACTATGAACTTGAGTTGTGGAAACAGAGGAGAAGAATCATTATCTGTCTCCTGTGCTTCTTTGTGTAAAATGCTTTTGGGATGCATAAATGTGAAACAAATTCATAGGTAAAACAGTTCACTTAAGTACTCCTATAGATAGTAAGTATCTAGAAACCTTTATATAATATGACATGCACATAAAGATAAGATTTTGATACTATAGTCAGAACTTTTTTTTTCCCCAAGGCATAACACAACCAGATTCCATGGAGACACCTTCTAAAATAACAGCAAATACACTATTAGTTATTCCTTAATGTAACCATAGCTATACAAAAGCTTAGTAATAAATCATCTTCATATTTCATAAATAATACAGAGCATACTAAAATGTTAGTATTTATAGTCACTGCAGTGAAATTGGATTCACTTGTGAGTCTTCTTTAGACTTCCTTTGTGATTTTAAATTATTAATACTGTTATATTTCAGAAATTGATATTTATATACTGTTGATGTAAACCTAATCTATTCAGTCATCTGAATCTCTGGCAGTTGAATTCCAGGTTGTCTTATGGATTTTGTTGCACCAAAAAGCCAGGACATCCATGTTGTTTATACAAGCACATTCCAAGATGGTTAATCAATGATTATCACCACTTCTGTAGCATCTGAAAAGAGAAGCTGTAACAGCTTTTAAATCCCATTTAGGGAAGGGAATAGCTCTTATCCAGGACTACAAACAGCAATAGCAAGGAAAACAGATGCAATGGGAAACAAAATATATTTATTTCTTCTAGCTTTAATTCTCCTTTGGAATCTTATCATTAGTCTCTGTGAGTTTTCAATAATTTTCTTTAGGATTATGACTATTATTTTTTTTTCCTTAGAGCTAGTATGAACACTACCTGCAGTGAAATGTTATGGCCATAGGACTAATGGTAATTCATTAGTAGTCAATCTTGCTTCTAGATGAAACCTCAAGACCCTTGTACTTCCTGCTTGAATATTTTTCAAAGAATTGCATTAATTTTAAGTGTGGACCTAAACCACTGATAGAAGTCCCACTCATACCTTCTGTTGCCATCAGTATATCACCATGGCAAAAATAAATTGTGTCTTTCTTTGCATGCATTTTCCATATGTCAGAAAGGATGATAGTAGCAGGAATTAGCTGGTCCGTGTGGAACACTTGACTGTGAAACTCTTTTCCATATGCAAACTGTCATACCTCTTTTTTTTTTTCCCCCTTATTTTTTTCACTAAGGTCTATCTCACCTGAAAGCTTATAACCTGAGTTTATGCTCCACTGAGAAGTTTTACCTGAAGCAGTGAACGACTTAGACACCTCTAAAATGGAACCAGTGGAATAGGTATGTGTAAGAAATTATAAGGAAAGTTTTGAAGTGGAACTAACATTTATTAAAGCTTCACTGCTCAATTGGTTTTTCTGTTTACTACTTCCCAGTGTCTTCCTGTATGTTGTGTATCCCCACCGTAAGCTCCTACAGTGGAACGTGTGTGTATTTACTTGTTTTAGAGGCCTACACGCAATCAGCAGTTTTTACAGAATTAAAATGTGTGTTTTATGTTTTCTTCAAATTAAATTGTTAATACAGATTCTCAAATTTGAGGCTCTGAATATAAGATTTTTCTCAGGTGTCCCTGCCAAAATAGCTGCTTTATGTACTTTCCCAGTGTAGCCTTGCTCTTACTTTATCTTCAGACTGTACCTGAAGTGTTGGGTGTTAAGTATTACTGTGCTGCATTGCACCTGAGCATCTACCTCCAGGCATGGCTTTCCATTCAAAGCATCCCTGTGTTTAGGGGACCCAGAGGGTACAACTTTTTCAGCTGAGTGCAAGTGCTCACATCTAAGACAACAGTGTCAAGCAGGACTTGTCCAGCATTTGCTCTTTTCTGCAGTTCTTCTCTATGGCAGTGGTGATTGGGAGAAAAAAGTGAAATTTTGGATATGTTCATAGAATCACTTAGGTTGGAAAAGACCTTTAAGATCGAGTCCAACTGTCAACCCAACACTACCATGCCCACTAAAGCGTGTCCTGAAGTTTCTTTGTTGTTTGTGTTCTTAACGTCTTTAAAGCATTGAGGCACTGGGATGTCTCTGGAGTTCAGGTAACCTTATGACAAGCATTCTGACAAAAGTGCTGAAGCAAAAAAGCTGTCCTTGGAGCTCGGGACCATGAGAGAGAAGGTCTTGGCTTTGGATCAGATTAGGACTTGGATGAGCTGCCTGGACAAAATCTTAGTTGGATGAGGTTGTCGCAGGGTGGTGATAGTGATGGGGTAAGGCTGAGGGAAGATGAGAATGGCACCGGGCAACTGGGAAGACGTGCAAGTCCATGACTTGCAAGGGCTTTACAGAGTCCAGAAGGAATCCAAAGTTTCCAATTTTTCCTGTCCTGTTGTAATTGAGCAAGCCTGAGGCTATTTTACCTCATTATTCTACCTCCTCACAGCCTCTTACCTCTTCCTTTTATTTATTATTGTAAACTTGTATTTTGGACCCTTGTGGACTTAAAATATTAGAGCTGAAGCTGCCTGGATATCCAAAGTAAATGAAGACTTTTCAATTTAACTTTAGTCTCTATACTTCAAGTCTGTATCTGTAAAATGAAGATAATACTAGCTGCACAACATAGCATGATGTGAGAAGATAAGTTCGTTAATGTTGGCGAAGTACTCTAATACTGTAGTGATGATCACCTTGGAGAGGCTCATGAGGACATTAATACTTACGGCATCCAAGCAGAGCTTAAGCAGAGTACCGTAAGGCTACGGACTGAACAACTGTGATCAGACTAGACACTGGATAACTTAACTGCTTACTCAGTAAATAGTGTCCTTCCTGTTCTCTGAGCGTTGAAGCAGTCTTGGTGGAAAGAAATGCTATGTGAATATATAGCTGAAAACTGTATGAAGCAGTTTATATATCCTCTTTGAGAATATTGTTTAAACACTTCATGACCGTGGTTCTTAACATTGTGAAAATAGCAGCCACAGTATATGAGGGGTTGGAACCTACTGAAGTCCTCATCAAACTGCAGCCAGCCTTCTGAATTAGGATGGCTTTGAAGGGGAGAAAAGCTCCTTGTAGTGGTAATGGGACCATGGCAGAAGAGATCTATGTAACAGTCCTCATAATCATTGCTGCATGTAAATAATGGAGAGTAGGTAAAGAAAGATGGGAGCAAGTGAGACAGAATTAAGATACAAGTGGTCTTGATATTGGTGTGGTGCTTTTCCTTACACTCCATAAGGGAAATTTGGCTCTATGTGTCAAAATCATGTTACATATCTGCTGGAAGACTAATACATACATATGTTGTATCCAACAACACTAGCAATGGTCTGCAGAATGGGTGAACCTAGTGATGGTGGCAGTGAATCAGGTTGCCCGGGTGGAGAAGCTGCATGGCTGGATGGAGCTCACAGTGTTTGGAAGGAGAGTGATGTGATGAAATGTAATCACAGGATATCTGCATATCTAGTTCGGCACAGGAACATGGCGTAGTGAACGCCAAATTGTCTCACTGCGGTTCTGTCACCATCTCCTAACATTGCTCTTAGCCAGTGTTGCAGTAAGTTTTGAGCAAGGCTTAGGTTGTACCTAGAGATAAGGCTTGACCTCACTGAAGCTTTGAAGGGGAGGCATTGCAAACATACAGTCGTATTGAGAAATACCCAGAAAAGATACTCTTACTTCCCCATATGTATTTTCCCCAAATTTCTCTACCTTCTGTTTTCCCCAGTTTTCAGGGTCCTATATGAGACGTCCTAAAACTGTAGCACAGGCAGAATGCAAACTTATCACTGCTCTTTCCAATCCCTTTTTATGCCCCGAGTTACTTCTAACCACTTTTGTTTCTCGGGTATACCCAAAGGCAGAGGTTTTGTAAGATGTCGTGGCAATGGGCAGTAGAAATGAATTCCCCAAAGGAAGAACTGCATGTCACCCTGTGTGACTTCCTTTGGGAAACGTAAGAAACCACTGGTTGGAACCCACGGGGCCTTCTTCAGCTGAAATAACTGCAATCTTGAGGAAATCTGAAAGCTGGCATTGACAGGGAGGAAATCATTCTATCTGCATGAAACATGCAAAAGATCCCAGTCATCTCTTCTGAATTCTTATAACTGCTAATTGCTTTCTGCTTTCTAATTTTCCTTTCCAGTTATTTTAATTACAACTCACTATGGCAAAAGTACCTGTCTCTTGCTGACTCAATCCAAGAGGAGGAAGAATAAAAATTAAAAAAAAAAAATTTTTTTTTTTTCCGATTCCTGTATTTATTCCCCTTCCTTGTAATACCCAATCATGTTGTAGGTCAGTTTTCTGTTTTTAGTTTTCCAAATGCACACCTCTATGTAAACCAGTAGATCTTTAGATAATAGGAGGAGTTGGCTTTAAGTAACTTCCTATGACAAGCACTCTCTTTTTTTCCAAAGATCTGTAAATATTTTCAAGGTAAATTAATTCATGTTTGACAAAATGAGCCAAATTTATACCTGTGTGAGGGCAAAAGCAGTCACCAATGTGCTTTAATGCATATGAGTTAAGTCACTTTATGTAAGTGCATGATTATTAGAAGAATTTTAAAGAATAGTCTGGAAAAAAGTGACGATAATGGCTTTTTGATCGGTAAATTAATATGAATTGTGCCAATCTACAGAAATACAGACTGAGATGGTGTGAAGCAGTGAAGCTGGTATAAGGAGCTTGTAGTTTTCCAGATGCTTGTACCTGACATTTTAAACCACAGTGCTTACACAGTGGCACCACACAAATTTCAGTGTGTCAAGCATTCAGTTTCCATGCCAGGATTAAATTACTCAAGTTTGTTTGGAGTTCTGGACTGTTGCAATTTTAAACCACTAGTGTTTTGTCATGTGTCCTTGTTTAGGAAGATTCCTATTCCATTTAATAAAAATTGAATTGTGATAAATTAACGATTATGGCTACCTCTGAGCTGCAGCACATCTGAAGCCTGCAAATTTGTTTATGCTTAAGATACATGTAACCGATTAACTTGAATGACAGTCTTATTACATATTCCAGTCTGTTCTTGGTGCATTGTTAACCATACCTCTCTAGCAGGTAAAGAAAGATAAAATGGTAGTATTTTCTCCAAAGAAAACAAACTAATCATCCACTTCTTGATCTTGGGTGAGAAATGGAACATTATTCCTGAAGGACTTCAAACTATAAGCCTCTAAGATGCTTTCTCCAAACACACAGCTATTGAGCTGTGCAAGAGCAGTTAGGAAGAACACAAGAAAGTCTTCTTCATTTGGCTAGTAGATCATGATAGCTAAGACAAGACTACTATCATACTGTATTGATCATTCCTTAGCGTGTGATGTTTAGATAAAGTTCCTGTTCTTTTTTTTAAGTATAATCTTTTGTGTTACTTTTGTTTTGATATTGTCTCAGCTAGGCTCTTGATGTTGAAGAGAAGATACTTTTATATATCCGTAAAATATGTACATCACTTTGAACAAAAAGTTTTACTCTGCGCAAATGAGCATTTGCGTTTATACAACACAATAATAAGTTCATGTATTTGTAAGAGTGCATGACTCCTAATTATGAATCCCAGCAAAGGGTCTGAGGTGACCATTTGGCTCAAAACTTCTTCCTCCCCACAGCCCCAAATAAATCATCTAGCTTGCCTCTGCATGCTTTGCTTTTCTTGAATATTTAGTCATTATGGGTGCAATTTTAGTATTGCTAATAGGCCAAACTAATTTTTACACTTTTTTTTGGTAAAAAATGCTGATGCAAAAAAGTAGTTTATGTGAGATCACTGGGAGAATGCTTTAAAAAAATGTAGTAATCTGTGACCCCGGTCACATAAAGCATGACTTGGGTACAGTTAGTTAAAGGTGAACTACAAGAACAACATTTAATTCCAAGTTTAAATTAAGGTATTAACCAATAGAGATTGGGACAGGAGATTAGAGAGACTGTGGCTTAGTCTGTTACAGAGTACTACCACATTGAAATTCATGCCTGAGCTTGTGGGTTTTTTCCTCCTTGTGCAAGTTATTTGTGTTTGGATGTTCTAGTTCTGATCCTTTCCTACTAACAGATGCTAATGCTGGAATGCTTTACCATGAATTTGACCTAAACCCAATAAAACTATACAGAACAACAGTACTTCCTTGTTGAAACAAAGAAATTTAACCCTTCCCTTAAAGAGCTTCTTCAGCAGGGTCTAGAGTCTAGAACAGAGCCATGGGAGACGGACTTTGGCTGACTTAATTTTAACATATGGAAAATGCTGGATAATTTTCCCTTAATCAGCTCTACAAATCAGCAGGTGGTGAAAGATAGGTTCTTTCCATGTGTTAGTGAAAGGTCAGATAGTGTATTGCTAACAGCTTTGAGCCATGTGTGGAGAATGTTCCTACCTTCTGTTCATCAATAGGGAAGCAAACATTACATGTTTATATTTATATTTAATAAAATTAAGTCCATATGTATTTTTTGTCTTCTTCCTTCTGGCCAATTAGTAATGTGGAACTAAGCTGCCATGGACTGGACATGCATGCTATGGAAGGTATGAATTTGTATTTTTTTCTTAATCCGTTTTAAAAGCACATAAGGCTTTTTCTGGTGCAGCACCACTGATTTTATGACTTTTTTTTTTTTTTTTACATGTGGCTGGTACCTAAATGCTCTTCACCACAATGGAAGGAAGGGGTGCAAATGTATTGCTGTGAGTGAAGCAGTCAGAGGACACTGGAAGAGACAACTGGCTCTGTGATACAAGTCTTTGAGTACTTTAATTGCAGGATAGATAGGAACAAATGTCTCGTGTTCGTTCTGTGCAGGGTGTCAAGCCAGATGTGGTGAGAAAAATAACTTGCATAAATTAAGTTTTTACACAGTAGTATTTTGTGTTACTCCTTTGTTTTGCAAATTTCAAGTAGCTCTATTGTGCTTGCCAGTAAAATAAACAGATTACAGGAACAGAGCAAAAAAACCCCTTTCATTCTCTTCCAATTAATTTAATTCCTGCTAAAATCCTGTTCATGTTTGGAAAGGAATGACCTTGAAACATTGCAGTTCACAGTTCAAACCTTTTGGTTGACATTGGCTCATATACTGAGCAACCTGAATAAAAATAATGAGTAGACAGTAGAATCTTTTGTGGTTGAGTTGCTTATTATCTTTTTAAGGTGTTTATTTTTTTCACTTCCCTATATTTGTAATACAAAGGATAAATTTAGTATTATGGAGACAATAACAATGTTTCCAATTCTATGGTCATAGTTCTTACTTAATGCCATCAGCAGTCATTTTTATAGATGCTCTGCATAATGTATCAGCATGGGCCAGATTTTCCTCTGTGACTCAGAAGCTATCGTAATTATATTGGTGCAGGCAACTGCATCTCTTATGAGGCTGTAGTAGTGGTAGTGAGTCTTCTACATGAATAGAGAATTTGTAAGGCTGCACCAATGTTACTTAAATAACCTCTGACAAATGTTGAAATTTTATTTCAATTATGTGCTGGTGTTCTGTTTCTGTCAGAGGGCTCTGTTGTTCTTGAGCATCCCCATACGTGCTTGGACTCGCAGTGTGCTAAAGGTAATTTGTGCCCTTCTATATCTGTTGGGATAGTGGTGAAGTTTTCATTTTGGTAAGAACATACTCTGCCACTCTCACTCCTCTTATGCCGTGAATCACTTTGCAGGTGCCACAGTTGAATATTGTGGGGAAAAATGCATAATGCAGACAGTCTGAGATTATGTGGAAACTGCTTGTAATGGTCATGGTGTGATAACCTGAAACTATTTATGCACAAATGTAGAAACCTTGAATTATGCATCAGATGATGGTGAAAAACTAGTGCATGCATCCTGCTAGGCAGAAAACCAAGTGACTTGTAACTGTAGTTCAACAAAGCAGTATGGGTTTTTTAAAAAAAAGTAGGTGTGGGGTTAATTATTACACTGTATCAATTTTACCTGAATTAAGAGAAAGGAAGGGGTATGATTTTACATTAATGGGATACACAAAGCCGAACTGTAACAACAGTCCTGTTAGGCATTTGAGAGGCACAAGAGAGTGTCTGAATTGCCTGTTCCCTGTGTGCTGCCTGTACTTCCTGGGATGATGATGTTCTCTGGTTCTATGTGGAGATCACAGCTAAGAAGGGTAATAAGATAAGCCCCTTCTGGCTAAAAAAAGAACTGGTGCTAAGCTTGAGGATGAAGCACGTGTGGGCAGGCTCTCCTCTGGACTTCCACCACTCCTTTCCTCCTCAGCTAATGAGATCTAGGGGGTTCCCGTACTGGTCACCTCCTGTTTTAACCTGCTGAGAACAGCAACATAAAGCAGGCAGGTTTCTGACATTCATTGAGTATCTGTCAAAAAGTTTTGTACCGAAGTGGAAAAAAAGGAGGTGATCTCTTCTAGTTTGGAATGAATAATTAAGGATTTTTAAGCTGCTATTTAAGTGGAAATGGACAAGTAGGAAATAAGTGATGTCTCTGTTCAATCCTGATTTCAATTCTACTCTTGTAATCCTAAAAATCAGATTTCTAAATGGTGGACTGAATGTCCAGTGTCATTTTAGTAGCACTTGAGCAAGCAGCACTGTTATTATTGATATCATTATGTAGAGAGTTGAATTTAATAATAAAAAATAAGGAATTATTTGATCTTTTTGGATGTTTTTCATATAGAAATAAAATTATTTTAATTTCAATATTAATAATGACTTGCAAAAAAAGTTAGAACATGAAGAAGCAATTAAATACATGTTTCTTAGGAAGAAAAGTGAGGAAAAATGTTAAACCAGTTCTAAGTTTTAATTAGAAAAAGATTAACTGTATAATTGACTTGGTTAATAAAGGCATAATTAGGTCCAGTTTTGTTCTTCTTTATTGTAGCTGAAATGTCCCATGTGAGGATTTATAAACCTTAAAACTCTGCAAATGGAGGCTCGAATACAGGCACCATATGTTTCACAACTTCCTTCTTGTTGATTTTAGGGTATTACCAACACTCACAAATAGACAATCCCAGATCCATCTTAAAATTGAAGTACTTGCCATTTTCATGATGTTTTCCCATGAGGTTTCTCTCTCTGAGATCTGTCTTTTCAATTACCATTTGCTGTCATTCAGCACTTCTTGCACTTTAATTTTATAATGCAAATGCCTCTGAATCCATCAAAGTTTATTTCATTCCTTTCTCTGTTTCCATGCTGTTTTCAGTCCCAAGTAGTTTTTAAGGATCGTTCTCAAAAAACATGATTAGTAAAGTATAGTTAGGTTCAGAAAGCAATAGTAAGAGTTCATAGTTTCAAGCTTTTCTGAAAAATCAAAAGAATTAGACTATTTCTCTTTTGAATTTTTAATGGACTTAAAGCTTCACCAGATAGAAACTAGGGCTTTAAGAAGATTTAAGTATTATGGCATAAATTATCTTCAAAATAAGAAAACCCTATTTTTTGTAGCATCCATAGCGGTAAAAGCAAAACATAATGGCTTAAGAATATGTGTGGTGCGTCTAGCTCCTGTTTTATGCCTAAATATGTAATTAGAAAACAAAGAAAACAAAAGAAATATCACAATAAAAGATTCATATTTTTGGCTACTCTCTTGCAATGCTAAGGCCAAAGCAGCATAGAGAGTCTGTGCTGATACTTTTTTGCAGTTGTAGATCTTGGGGGTGAAGCTATTCCGAAGTGGAATTGAATTCAGTTGTTGTTACGCTTTGTTTTCTGCAATGCTAAATTCCTACTGATTTTTTTGGAAGTTCAAAAGTACTTTGACCTTTACTGAAGCCAGTAAGAGCTGTGTGTGTTTAGGGCTGTTGAAATCAGACAAAATTGCATGCCAGAGCACAGTATATACAAGGCTCCATCATTTAATTGCTGCATTAGCTAGCTAATAGCTAAATTAGACCTCTGGTCTTGAATTGCCCTATGAAGGTATCTCTCTTTGTCTTTCTATCCATAGATGAGAAGTAGCCACTTGACATATTACCTTATTTTCTTAAAATCAGCCTTCACAAATACTCTCAGTGTCTATTGTGGTTTAACCCCAGCGAGCAACTAAGCTCCACGCAGCCACTTGCTCACTTCCCCCCCACCCAGTGGGATGGGGGAGAGAATTGGAAGGAAGAAGGTAAAACTCATGGGTTGAGATAAGAACGGTTTAATAGAACACAAAGGAAGAAACTAATAATGATAATAACAGTATTAAAATGACACTAATAATAATAATAGAAGAATTGGAATATACAAAACAAGTGATGCACAATGCAATTGCTCACCACTTGCTGACCGATGCCCTGTTAGTTCCTGAGCAGTGATCTGCGCCCCTCCCTCGCCAACTCCTCCCAGTTTATGTACTGGGCATGACATCACATGGTATGGAATACCCTTTTGGCCAGTTTGTGTCAGCTGCCCTGGCAGTGTCCCCTCCCAACTTCTTGTGCCTCTCCAGCCTTCTTGCTGGCTGGGCCTCAGAAGCTGAAAAATCCTTGAATTTAGACTAAGCATTACTTAGCAACAACTGAAAACATCAGTGTGTTATCAACATTCTTCTCATACTAAATCCAAAACATAACACTATACCAGCTACTAGAAAGAAAATTAACTCTATCCTAGCTGAAACCAAGACAGTGTCTTAATTTTTCAGTCTACGTTTGAAAATGGCAACTTTTGTTTTCATGTTTTGTAAGTGACAGTACAGGTAACTCAGTTCTATCACTGTAACTTCTTTTTTGTTTATGTACATGTTATAGGAAAATTAAAAGCAAAGAGTCATTCTTAGGTGTTTGGCCCCAAAATTGATAGATGCTAGAAGCATGCTAACAACATTTCTCCAATGAGACATTTGACATTGATCCTTTTTGAATTGATGTAGTCTGCTTTTGAATTTTTTCAGTTTTGTTCTTGTATTTCCTGAGTTCTGAAATGTGAATCTTACGCCTCCCTTTTGAAAATGTTGTAGTTCTACTTCAATTACTTCCTTGTCAGTGTGGTTCATATTTTTTCTACAGACTCTCTCATTTGACAAAGTAAACCTGCATGCTGTTTCATTACTGAAGTGGTGAATTTTAATTGGCTTCACAGTTTAATTTTTTTCTTGAGCATGACTTTATGACATCAGTTTTATGTGACATCAGTTTTATGAGTCAAGAAGCTACCTTCTGTGAAAATGGTCTGCTTTTTCTCTTTGAGTGAAACAAATTTCTATGTACAGGATAAGTGCTGAACTGATTTTACAGGCTTTTGTTAGGAAGTTTGGTAGGTTTTTATGATCCAGCTCTGGCCTTGTGATACCACATTTCTTTAGGAGTTCTGTAGTCTGTTTTTCAGTGAATGGGCTGATGTTAGTATCTTGAGTCATTTGTTACACCATGTCCTTCCAAGTACTTAGGATGAAGAATGTTTTAGGAGAAGCAAGTATTTAGGGTGGTTAGTGCAGCCTTAAGGGTTCTGTTCATCTCTGTGCTTCTTCCTCTGTTCAGATTTGAGTGGGTATAATTTTGGCTGCAAGATTTCATGCTACTTGTTATTCATTAAGTTGAAAACTCCATCTGGAGAAGGTATTAATCCAAAATGTTATTCTGGTGTAGCTTGTTTTGAAGTTATTTGTTTTGGAGTGGGATTGATTTGACCAGTGGTATATTAAATAAAGAGTGACTTCCGTGGAAATCTTTCTTATTATATTTAGATACGGCCATATACTTTCGGAGCATTTTGTGTCCTATTTGATATATGCTGTGTCTTGAGCATGTCTGTGACTTTGGCTCTCTCTCAAACATGTTCATCTTCAGTGGATTCATCTGTTTTCTTAACATTTTTTTCTTTCATAAGGTCTAATTAAAAAAATTGCTTTGACCTAGATTTCTTGCAAATTCTTTAGATCCTATTGCACATACTACTCAAAAATTATAGTTTAATATGAATGGGAAGGTTTAAATTTTTTTTAAAATTGCAGTTTAACTGTCAGATGAAGTATTGTGTCACTCTTGCATATGCAGAGTTTGAAAGTAGGTAATTTAAAGTCAGCCTTTTGTGAGCAATTTTTTCCAATATTTAAAATTCCTGTCATATAACAGAGAATAAGTGTGAAGTATTCTTGGAGGGAATAGTTTCTTCTGTTGTTGCTAGATTAGTCTTGAGACCTTGTTTCTAATTAACAAAAAAGCCCAGCAGCGTAATTTCATATGTGGAAGAAAACTAGGGAAAAATGCATGCTTGAGATAAGGCAAAAAGAGAAGTTCCTCAGCAGCATCTTAGAGACAGCTTCATGAGTTGCAGTTTTTAGTTTTAGATTTTATTTTTGTTTGTAAACTGTTTAGAAAAAAATAAAAGGTAAGGTAAGAGTGTTCATGCAGAACGAATGATCTCTTCTTATCTCTAGCCTTTCCCTGCATTTGGCTGCTGCAAAATACAATAGTGAGGTCATAGGCATATAGAAGTAAAAATAAAGCAGATATAAGGATAAGCCTAATCAGAGACAAAATCTGATACTCTGAGTGACTTGCCCTCTTTCCTCCCAGTCTCAGAGGAGATGATCCAGTGTGCTCCTGCAATCTTTCTATTTTTCAGAGTTTGTTCACCTACCCCACCCCACCTTTTGGGAGATTGTAATTTCTGGCAGGGATGCCTGCTAGCAGGGGTCTCCGGGAGAAGATGTGCACCCAGAGCATGCTTCTGACACCATGGTTGCAGATTGCATGCAGGTACCCATTGCTTGCCATCTGGGCCATTTTGCTCTCCTGTAGCTCATCTTTTTAAACATACCCAAAACCAAGGTTCATATGTACTGAAATTCATTTTTTTTTTTTCTCCCCCCCTTGCTTGTTTGGGACAAGATAGGGAGTGTGTGTGTGTGTGTTCACAAACCAGCATGACTTGAACAATATTGGTTTGCATTCTCTGACTCAGGGGTAGACTAAGGGCTTAGAAAGAGTAATTAATATTTACTTTATTAAAAAAAACGTAAACTAACATTTTTCTCAAGTTCTGTTTATGTATAGGTACTGAGTGTTTCATTTCAATCATCTTCTGCCCTTTTAATTTTAATCATAGTGAAAGGAAGGATGTCAGTTCTATATACCACATTCAGAGTTGTGAAAAACAGTATTCACTGCAGAATGGGGTTCCTGATGGAAGCAAATATTCCAAAAGGGCAGGCCCATTGCAATACCCTGTGGTAGGGTGACAGATGGGGCTATCCAGGCAATATGCTTGTCTCACTACAATTTGCTACATATACTTAGTCCTGAGCCACTTAAAATGAAAATCACCATAAGACCCCATAAGTAGAGTATGTGCCCCACTAAATTTAAGCATTTAAACATGAGGGTTCTGTTCAGTTCATTCATTGCTGCACAAAGGGGGTTTTAATTCTGGTTTGCATACATACATGTGCTGTAGGTATAAGTTACTGATAAAATACAATAACTACATTTTCAACCTTTTGAAATCCATCTTGCCAACAGATGAGATTGCAGTTGATATACCTGGATAGATGAGTTGTAACTTCTATATAGTTTGTTTGGCAATATTGTACACATTTTACTGTAAATTCAGGAAATAGGCAGAGAGCTTTTACTGAAATTTAGTGTTGAAAACAGGGAGCTGTTTGTATTCTTTGGACATGAGGTTCTTCAGCTATGTCAGGATGATAAACAGAAACTCCACGTTAATCTGACTCGGTAAGGAGCTTTCAGGATCGCAAGTTAGCAGATTCATAATCTGACTGTTTGTAAACAGATACAGTTGTTGACCTTGTTCATTGGGCGTGTGCTTCATCACTATAGCTTTAGAAGAGCATAATAGATTTTCCCCATTACCTAAATTGCACAAATAAAAATGGAAGCCAGATCTTTCTGCCATATATTTCTCAAATAACTGCATTATCTCATAGCTGAAGACCTAGTGCTGTTTTAGTGTTCTTATGCAATGCTTTTAATCCTCAGTGAGTGACATCCTTTAAGAATTAGAGCATCCAGTTTTTGACTCCTATTATTTTTATGGGCACACAGTACACAAACACTTGTGCTGCTTAGAGACCACTGTGTGAAATAAATTGATTAATAACAAGCTGTATTTAAGGGTTCCCCTGCTGGACCTGTTGTCTCTTTCTATTACTTTCTATTCTTGTTTTTATTATGCAAAATAAATTGCGTTCATCATTTAGCTGGCTAAGAAAAGATGAACACCAAACTCTTAAATTCTACCTCTTTAGAGTGCTGAATGTTAATTGGGTTTCTCATTAGAAACTGTTTTGAGAGGCAATATGACTACAGTATAATTGCTTGAAAGCAAAACATCTGCAAGACTGAAGCAACATCAAGTAGATTTGTTTTCTAATAAGGTACTTGAAAAGAATTAAAATGATTAATATTTTACGTGCCACAGCAATGATATTTTTCAATCCAGTGGCTTGTATCTTCCCTTTCTCACACAGAAGGCACCAAACAGAAGTTGCGTAGTGGTAATATGAGACTTCTCATCCTCAGAAGTTTGCTCGTACGCCTTTTTCTTTCTGAGATTAAGCTGATCAAAAAAGTGACAGCTTGGGTAATACAGTTTCCATTTTTTCAAGAAAATAGGGCCAGATTTCACAGACTACATCTTTCTGCATTTTCCTAGACCTAGTTTCATGCCCTGTCAATCCTGTCTGTACTTGTGTCAACAGTGCTTCAGTCTGTCAGTGCAGTGATGGTATTCCTGTTGCATTTTGTATGGGAAGTTGGGTGCCTGGAGGGCTTTTCATATTTCATACCCATTCAGGGTATCGGCACTTGATCTGTGTGTTGTAGCTGCAGAGTGAGAGTGTGATGGTGACTGTGGATGTAACTGCTGCTCTGTTGTTTTCCTTTCATGTGACCTTTTCACCTCACGATTTAAAAATGTCAAATCCAGAAACAGGTAGCTAGTCAGTATGTGTTATTCAGAAGTGCTGGCTGCAGCCAATTCCCACCACTAATAGAGAATTAATCCATTTACACTTGCTTTTTTTTTAACCAAAAGTATACCTGAGGCTGACCAAACAGCAGATGACTAGGTAACATCTTTATCTGAACAGATTTTAATTGATTTTATTCACTGATTTGTGAAGTTTCCCAAAGTCTTGCAGGAGCTGGTGTATATCTTTACACTTTCTGGACTCCTGCATCTTCCCAAAGAAAAAGACTATGCCCTGATATTGGGAAGCATTTCACCACTGCAAAGGTGGCATGCAGCACATCATGTCCTGGCTTACTGTTTCTTGCAATTAGTGGACAGATACTCTGTAAAGCATAATTGAGTAGCTCTATAGGGAACTGAAGCATCTGTCTCCCACTCACTTGCTGTCTTGGCTTCATGCCTCTTGCATTCCTGACAGCAGTGTAGCCTTGCTTCACTAGAAGAGCTTACTGGGACTTCTGGATGTGAAACCATCAAAGAAGGTGTTTTGGATCTTGCTTTCAGGTGTTTTAGTCCTTCACTAAATCTGTCCTTACTCAGTGTGGTAGAATGCCAACTGCTGCTATTTTAATTCATGCTAAATAACAACTGAGTCCATTGAAGTGAGTGGAACTACTTACAAAAATTAGGACCAAATCTGTAAACTGAGTTTCAAAATCTGATTCAATGTAATCTGAAAGAGATTTGATGAGAAATAGGAAAACAACCATCTTGCAAACCACTACCTTTTTCACACACATGCATGTGTGCGCGCACATACACACACAGTGCCTTAGTGTCT
This sequence comes from Haliaeetus albicilla, assembly GCF_947461875.1. Taxonomy (NCBI): domain Eukaryota; kingdom Metazoa; phylum Chordata; class Aves; order Accipitriformes; family Accipitridae; genus Haliaeetus; species Haliaeetus albicilla. The sequence goes on from NC_091485.1 coordinate 56,715,058, forward strand.
CTGATGGAAAATTTGCGGTCAGTTCCAATTTGACTTAATGTACTCTGCTGCTGCCCACTCTTCATAGAAAAGCTTTGGATCTGAATGACCCATTTTTCTGTATGAAATTGCTGGCTGTAAACCTTTTCATTGTCTTTTCTCAACTAACTCTAATGACTATGATTGACTCTAGTTCAGATTCTCCACCCATTTTAAATAAGTAAAATAGAAATTCAGTGACAGTGATGCTTGATCTGCCTATTATATAAGGAAGTGGGAAACAGTTTGCAATATGTTAAAGACCTAGGTGTTTCCTGGGTATATCCAGTTCCTGTTTTGGGGAAATAAGATGTGATAAATGGCAGAATTCAGGAGAGAACTGTAGAAGAGAGGTAAGCAAGTAATGACCAAATAAAAAACACATAATGGAAAGAAACTTCTTTTGGTTCCCTGAACATGATACAGAATGAAAAATGTTTACCAGCGTTCAGGACTAAAAAGAGAACCAAGTCATTCTGCCTTTCTTCCCTTCCACTGCCGCTGTAAACCCTCACTTCTAACCATCTCTCTCTAAAACAGAGTTTTGTGTTTTTAGGCATTATCTTGCACGTCATCATGCTACTACATGCTGTCTTCCCTACTGAGAAACTATTATAGCACAGTGGACAATAAAGGCTGCCCACTGTGATGAATGTTGGCTACCCAAGGGCAATGACATCCTTCCTGACTTCACTTCTGAGATGCTGACTGTGCCTCCCAGGAGACCTACATGAAAGATCTTAATAATAAATTGATCCTCAGTTTTGTTAATTACTATTAGCTGGTGAAATAAAGAAAAAAATCTTAGGAAAAGTGTTACACTTCATTGTTGTGTACAAAGTAACCACCTAACACAATTCATTTTGCTAACAGGTAAGAAGAAATTGTTTGCAAGTTAGGACGAGTGGAGGAAAAATGTTTATTCTTCTCTACACAGCTTGGTGATTTTTATTTTTTTTTCCCCATGGCTTCAAAAAATGTATTTTAGTGTCTGACTTGTGTACTGCAGCAGTAGTTCTATCAGTTCTTGATGAATTTGGAATTTCAAAGTATTTCTAAAGGTAAATTTGTTTCTCTTTTAGTTGTCTGATGCTTGATTTTTATTTAATTTACACTTAGCTTTTGGTTTCACTGCTGTTTTTCCTGGTGTCTTGAAAACTTTGTGACACAAACTGTAGCATTCTGATTATAAAGATTTTGCAAAATTCTTTTGCTGTTGTTGCATTCTCTAGTTTTCAAATGCTGGGTTTTTTAAATACATTTTTTTTTTTCTTATAAAAAGAACACTATTATAACATTGTTTTTCTCAACAGAAGGAGGATGGACACTGAGGGTGGAAAAATCCTAGGGTCAATCTGATTATCCTACAGCAATAATTTCCTGATCTTTGGTGTTGGTGTGCTAGGTTTTTGTTAAAACAAAGATACACTAAGGTTTTGCCTGTTCCTGCTTCTGGGTTGTTTCTGAATCTTTCAGATTCTAATATGCAACAGACATATTTAATTCCTCAGGGTGTTGAAAGCAAGCAGGATGGCCTATTGATTGCTCATATTTTTCTCACAAAACCTGTAGTTAAGACTGGCTTTATTGAAGCTGCAGGCTCTTACAGGATAGTGGCTGCATGCTGTTGTCAAAACAGAACGTTCCTATATCTAGAACCTGGAAAAAGTGATGTTTTCCAAAGATTCTTAAGTACTTGTAATAAATTTTGATTTAGAATAATGTGCAGTAAGGCCAAGAAAGAGATGCATGAACAATTTCAATTGTGCACATTGAGTAATTGTCTCAGCTTTTTAATTAGGTTTGCCAGGATTTGCAGGTTGCATGCATGTTGCCTGGTATTCTGGCTTGCTGAAGATTTTCGAATCTCTGCAAATGGGATTTCCTGGGCCCAGCTCCCAGTGTGGGTTTTTTTGCACTTTTTTAGGAGATACTCTCAACTGAGTCCTTTGAAGCTGTCTCAGCAGATGAATGTGACCCACTCCAGGAGACTGTACACCAAATTCATTAGCTTTATCTATATTCCTAACCATCTCTAATCAGTTTCCCATATTATCCAAAAATAAAGGCTTATTCTGGTTGCAAAACCTGAAATAACTACATTATCCTTGACAAGAATTATTTTTCAGTTGTTCTAGTAGCTGTCATTTAGAGTCCCAAGGATATGCCAAAGCCAATAGATATGAGAGTCTGACCTCTTGTGATACCCTCTCCCTGAAAAACATCCTAGAAAAAAAAGAAGTTGCAGGTCATATGTTTGAAGCTAGTTTGGCAGCCGGTGACTTGGTCTTCGGTAGGGTTAGCTAGCAGCTGAGCAGCCCTCTCCAAAATGCTGCAGAACAATCATCTGTATTTGGCATACCTGGAAGCCGGAGGACTGTCTTCTAAGCTGGTGTGCTGTGATTGGCATTCATGAGTTACCAGCATTTGAGGAAGTGCAAGCCTATGACTAATGACTCATGCAAAAAAGGTGTAACTTGATAGATTTGAATAGGTGCCTCTCAGTCTATCCATTCCAAATATTTTGAGACGAATGATTGGTTTTACATGGATTTGAGGCAAGAGCGAGCTTTGCAAAGAGAAGCATTAAATAAATAGGGTGAAATCTAAAGCTTGTAGTTTCTTCTCCTGAAAATTTATATTTCAATGTTGATAATGCACCCTTCTGTCACAGTTAAGATTTTGAGACCTAAACTGAAGATAAGCACGTAGTAATCTAGCTTTGCTATTTTGTTTTCCTCTTACATATAAGTCCACTAGTGAGCTCCAAAAAACCAAACTCCAATAGAATGACAATAGTGAAAAGAAAAAAAAAAAAGGAAAGGAGAGAAAAATAGGGGCCAGTTGAGTTGTTCATTCTTACGACACAGGGCAATTACAGTACTCACAGATGGTGTTTTAACTTAAGACTGAGTTATAGACTGTTACATATTCTGGTTACCAATGTGATTTAACAAGTAATAAGGCATCTCAGTAAGGGCGATGCACCTAGTATTTTCCTGGAGATTTTATTCTTCCCTTACAAAATAAAGTTTCTCAGTCTCCAGCAGATCACTGCACTTCTGTCAGTTTACACAATTCAGTACTAATGCATGTTATGTTTATCTGTACCTGTCCTACGGGCAACATGTTGGTATTACAGCTTTGAACTTCAGATATAGTCATTTGCATCTTAAAGGAAAATCTTTGGTTTTGGAGATCCTTGGTTGTTTCTACCATACATCAAGATAATGGCACACACTGCATAGAGGACTATGCATTTTTTGTAGTAGTAACCTATGGATCCCATGATTGAGCCTTCATTTTACCCCCACTAAGGCCACCCAAGAGATACTACCAAAACCTTCCAAACAGTTAAAATGAGGTGGGGTTTGGGGTCTTTTTGTTTGTTTGTTTGTTTTTGTTTGTTTTTTTTCCCTTTCATTCAGAGCATAAATCTTGTACCTTTGGCAAAAAGATTCCACCGCCCCCCACCCCCACAGAGATTCGGTGAGGTATCATACCAATATCTGCAAAAACACATCTCTCCAACTCTTGTATTGTATCTCAGAAGAGGATCAAATTCCTTGTCAGATTTTCACTAGTAAAATAACTACATGCAAAGCTCCTTCCCTGCTTTTTTGATGTGGAAAATTCTGAAAAGAAACATGACATTTCTGAAGTGAAATAATTTCAACAAATTATGGACTGTCTATTAAAATTAAACTAAAACTTCCTTCAACATTTTTGCACAGATTAGACCTTTTGTAATCTCTTTGCTGTGATGCTATAAACCTCTTCCAGCAATAGGCATACCATCTTTGGTGAATCAAGGAACCTTCATTTAAGCAGTAGGCAGGCTCAAAGTGTTTATATAGAAGATCTGTAATTCCCATGTTTTGCTTCCTGCTGGGAGGAGTTAGATACCATGCATAATTATCTTGGAACATAGTTTCAAATACCAAAATAAATTTCTTAATTTTTATTAATAAACTATTTGATATGAGTAGCCTTATGGGCTGTTCATTCTAACAATATATATGGTCTGAGAGGTGTTTTTATATACTTGAAGGGATTGTATTAATACTCAAATTTAACTCATGGTGTCCAATCTTCTATCTCACTAATCACAAATTTAACAAGAACAAATGCTGGATTCTGCACCTGGGACAGAGTAACGCCAGACACAAGTATAAACTGGGAGAGGAGTGGCTGGAGAGCAGCCCTGCAGAAAGGGACCTGGGGGTGACAGCAGGTGCAGTATGAGTCAGCAGTGTGTCCTGGCAGCCCAGAGGGCAAACTGCGTCCTGGGGTGCATCAAACACAGCACAACCAGCCCCTCAAAAGAGGGGATTATCCCGCTGTACACAGCGTTGCTGTGGCCTCACCCTGAGTACTGTGCGCAGTTCTGGGCCCCACAATTTAAGACGGATGTGAAGGTGCTTGAATGCGTCCAGAGGAGAACACAGCTGGTGAAGGGGCTGGAAGGAATGTCCTGTGAGGAGCGGCTAAGGACTTTGGGGCTTGTCTAGTTTGGAGAATAGCAGGCTGCGGGGCGACCGCATTGCTCTCTACAGCTTCCTGAGAAAGGGAAATGGAGAGGGAGGTGCTGGTCTCTTCTCCCTGGCGTCCAGTGATAGGACACGTGGGAATGGCTCAAAGCTGCATCAGGGGAGGTTCAGACTTGATATTAGGAAGCATTTCCTTACTGAGAGGGTGGTCAAAGACTGGAACAGGCTTCCTAGAGAGGTGGTTGATACCTCAAGCCTGTCAGTGTGTAAGAGGCATTTGGACAATACCCTTAATAACGTGCTTTAACTTCTGGTCAGCCCTGAATTGGTGTTGTGGTTTAACCCCAGCCAGCAGCTAAGCACCATGCAGCCACTCACTCACTTTACCCCCACCCAGTGGGATGGGGGAGAGAATCGGAAAGAAAATGGTAAAACTCGTGGGCTGAGATAAGAACAGTTTAATAGAACAGAAAGGAAGAGACTGATAGTGATAATAATAACAATATTAAAATTAACAATAATAATAATAAAAGGATTGGAATATACAAAACAAGTGATGCACAATGCAGTTGCTCACCACTCACTGACTGATGCCCAATTAGTTCCCGAGCAGCCATTCCTCTCAGTCCCACTCCCCCCAGTTTATATACTGGACGTCGCATCACATGGTATGGAATACCCCTTTGGCCAGTTTGGGTCAGCTCCCTGGCTTGTGTCCCCTCCCAACTTCTTGTGCCCCTCCACCTTTCTTGCTGGCTGGGCATGAGAAGCTGAAAAATCCTTGACTTAGGCTAAACGTTACTTAGCAACAACTGAAAACATCAGTGTTATCAACACTATACTAGCTACTAGAAAGAAAATTAACTGTCCCAGCCAAAACCAGGACAATTGGTCAGGCAGTTGGACTAGATGATCGTTGTAGGTCCCTTCCAACTGAAATAATCTATTCTATTCTACTCAAATTTATTCTAACTTGTCATTAACACAAACTTTCAGATTAGCAATTATGTTCTCCCACCTTTTTAAGCTACCGACAGGTTTTTTTGTAACCTTCTTTGTTAACTCTCCTTTCAGGGAAATGAGAGAAAGTTCATTGGGACAGCTTGAAGTGATTACTGTTTCTTGCTACTGTGTGAGCCAGATCCTGTCTGTGAAGAAAAAAATGAGATGAATGCACAAAAATAGGAAGGAAAAGAACAGGGAGAAATGAAATGCATAATCTCTTCCTTATACTGATGCTTATAGAGCTGCTAGAGTAAGATAAGTATGACATAGGTACCTGTTCAGAGTCTTGGCAAACCTGTATCAGCTCAGGACTGTGTAAGACCTTGCTTTTAGCTGCCTTTCTGGTCAAAGGCTACATTGCTGTTGCAGAGTATGAAGTTCTGACAGTCTAGGTCTGACTGTTTTTGTTGTTTTGGGGTTTTTTTTGGAGGGGGGGGGAAGTAAACAAGGCTAGAAGAATTAAGAGACAAAAAAGGAGACATCAGACAAATGAGCAGGAACATCTTGAATTCTAGGTGACTTTCAGAGCTTACCTGAAGCTGTAAGAGATGGGAAAATTGTCTCAATCTCTTATTCTCTAACTTGGTTTATTCTTACCAGCTCTTAGCCTGAGGGCAGCAAAGGTATAACAGCATTGCAGTATTTCCTGTACTTGACAGTCAAGCATGGTGATGAGGGTAAAACATGATGCATTCAGACTACCTGTTCTAGCTTTAATGTCAAAGACCCTGTGACCCTACAGATGACTGATTGACTAGGTATTTTATTACTTTTATTTATTAGTCAAACCTTAAATCATGTGAACTTAAATGATTTTCACACTAAAATATATAGGAAGCTGGCTGAAGCAATCACAGAACACATTAATAAATTATTTTTGAAAAGTGTGATATATTGTTGAGTTTCCAGAATTTACAAAACACAAGGCAGCTGTGCAGGAAAGCTAGGGAAAAAAACCTGAGAGAAGAACAGCAAACTGAATGTTAGCTACTGATATAGACTGCTGAGGAGGAAAAAAGGAAATACCAAACTGGAATATAGAACCGGGGTTGCCATATGTAAGATAATAAGTAATTCCTATTTTACTCAGTTCTGCATGGAATATTGTCTCCAGTTTTGGGCATCCACATTTTAAAAAACAAGGAAAGATGGTCAGAAGTCTAGAAAACATGATGACCTCTAGGAAATACTGAATTCTAAAGGGATGTTTGACCTAAAAAAGAGACACACTGGGGAGACGTGAGAACAGTGCTCAAATATGTGAAATGCTTTTGTGAGAAAGAGGGTAAAGAATTGTTCTCTGTGTCTGCTGGGAAAGTAACAAATAATGAGCTTGAGTTGTGGCAAAGAATATTATTATTTTGGATGTTTAGAATAGCAAAGCTGTATTTCAGATTGTACAACCTCCATCCTTTGAGGTTTTGAAGAACAGGTTATAGTTAGGCCAATATGTATTAGAAATGGCTTAAATACATCTCATTTTGCTTTGGGCAAAGAGTATAAAATAAGTAGTCTCCTGGTCACTTTTAGCCATTTAGCCCTCTTCTGTGTTCACTAAATTTCTGACATCCCTGTGATCCACTGATTCTTCGTTCCACCTGTCTGCCAAACACAGCCTTAACATAGTTGAGTACAACATCTTTGGATGTTTTTAATTTTGGGGTAATCCTGTCTTCTTCTCTTTAGTTTTTGCTAACTTTGTAAAATAATTTAATGTGTCTTCTAAGAATTGTTTCTTCTGTGAGAGTTAATTTTGTAACTTCCCAACTTACCATGAATTTAGTTCTGCTTGGAAAGGAAAATGGTAGGGCTTGGTCTGTTGGTCTTTAGAAGTGGAAAGTCACAATGTGACTGGAGCCAGTGTTCATCAGAATAGGACCAGGGGAGAGAAATTAATGAAGAATCACCTTTAGGGGCCACTATCATGTATAAGCCTTGTCTGTTATGATAAATGCGCTCTAGCTTCAGCTGTGCTTGGTGGGATGAAAGCTGCATAGTGCCAAGCAGTGGAATACTTTAGTTATTTACAAAACTGGAAGTGTAACCTTTGATATAAAAAACCTGTTCACCCGTTCTTACCGATCTGGCCCAAAAGTTTTGAGAGTGGCACAGTCTATAGTCTGCAGCACTCTTAGATCTGATTCCATCTGAGAACTTCACTGTATAGTCAGCTTTCTTCTTGAAAAGGAGCAGAAGTGGAAAACAGCGAAACTGGATATATATAAATTGTGAAAGGAAAATAAGGTATTGTAAATATTTTGTATTGTCATTTCTGTATTTATGGCTTTCAAAAGATAGGATAAAAACCATTAATGTCATTAAATGAATGGCAATGGGACACCCACAGTGATTATGAATGAAAGGGATTTTTCTGGTGTTGATAATATATGAATATAAATAGGTAGACATGCCAGCTGATTAAGGGAGACTTTTAGTAAGTTAACTGTCTGAGAAGAAGCATTTGTAATACAGTCAGGAAAATCTGCATTATCTTATCTTGGGATATATTCTTCAACCAGCTAGTGACTAAGCATAAATACCCTTCATGTTGGTTTGAGTAAATGTCATTCTCTTTTTATTTTCCTCCTTTTGAATATCACGGACTAGATTAAGTGAAATTGCTTGAGTGCCTAGTTAATAAGAAATTGATATATTGAAATTACTATTTTATATCCTTCTGTACAGTTAAGTGACATCTTTAATTTTAGATATAAGTAATTATCACTGGAACTGTAGTTAAAATGAAAATCAGTATTGTAGCATTAGTTTAAAAGTTGAAATGTGAAAAACAGAATCCATATATTTTGAAGATGAATCTACTACTGTTGTTGTCTGTAGCATCTGTAATCAGTTACAAAATAAAATTGTAATGCCTCTTTTTATGATGATAGCTAATAAATTCATGTGCTTGACATATTCTGCTTTGTCTATCCGAGTTGTACTCACTCTACTCCCTTTTAAATTAGTCCAGATAGCTACAGCCAAAGCTCATCTCTATTTCTTCATCCTCCAAAAGTTTCTATCTTTATTTTGGCTGACTAGACTCAGGTCTGTATAATTCTGTTCCCTGCCATTGATCACAGTTAGCTGACATTATTGTATTTTGACGAGAGAGGGCTTTTATCTGTTAGAAAATACAATGCTTGTGAAATACTGAATTGCACTTACAGTACCACTACATTTCATAATAGTGCAAAAGAGTACAGGAAAGATAGCAGTTCATCTGCTTTGGTCCCAGGAATTTGTTTTATCTCTACATCTCTATTTCTGTGGAATTACTTATGATTCCTGCCGTCCTCCCTCTGCTGCTGTAAATTATATAACTATGTTATATTTTGTCTGCAGCATTAGCAAATGATACATAGAAGTCTGATGTACAGTTTCTCAAATGGCTTGTAATCAGACAGAAGTAAGATTGTTGTATTGGGTTTGGGTGGCAAGGTTTTGGTAGCAGGGAGGCTGCAGGGGTGGCTTCTGTGAGAAGACATCAGGAGCTGCCCCCATGTCTGACAGAGCTAGTTCCAGACATTCCAAGATGGACCTGCCGCTGGCCAAAGCTGAGCCCATCAGGGACGCTGGTGGCTCCTCTGTGATAAGGTATTTAAGAAAGGGTAAAAACACCTGTGTGGCAGCTGTGAGAGAGGAGTGAGAAAAATAGAAAGGGAGGAACAGCCCTGCAGACACCAAGGTCAGTGAAGAAGGGGGGAGGAGGTGCTCCAGGCTCTGGAGCAGAGATTCCTTGCAGCCTGTGGAGAAGACCGTAGGGAAGCAAGTTGTCCCCCTGCAGCCCATGGAGGACCACGGTGGAGCAGATATCTGCCTGGCAGCCTGTGGAGGATCCCACGTTGGAGCAGGTGGACATGCTCTGAAGGAAGCTGCAGCCCACAGAGAGCCCACGCAGGAGCAGGCTCCTGGCAGGTGCTGTGGCCCATGGAGAGGAGCCTGCACTGGAGCCAGGTGTTCTGGCAGGACTTATGACCCCGTGGGGGACCCATGCTGGAGCAGTCTGTGCCTGAAGAACTGCAGCCCGTGGGAAGGACCCACGTTGGAGAAGTTTGTGAAGGAGTGGATCCTGTGGGAGGCATCCCACGCCGGAGCAGGGGAACAGCATGAGGAGGAAGCGTTATGGGCTGACCGCAACCCCCGTTTCCCCATCCGCCTGTGCTGCCTGAGAGGGGAGGTAGAAGTCAGGAGTGAAGTTGAGCCTGTGAAGAAGGGAGCGGTGGGGGAAAGTGGTTTTAGATGTGCTTTTTTTCTCACTATCCTACTCTGTTACAATTAATTGGCAATAAAATTAAATTAATTTCCCCAAGTTGAGTCTGTTTTGCCTGTGCCAGTAATTGGTGAGTGATCTCCATCCTTATCGTGACCCGTGAGCTTTTCCATCTTATTTTCTCCCCTTGTGCTGCTGAGGTGGGAGAGTAAGAGAGCAGCTGGTGGGCACCTGGCAGCCAGCCAAGCTCAACACACTTTTGACTTTATATTTACTATATATGTGAGATATACAGTCTGAGAGCTTATGTCTTTTCTGTGCAGATTAAGACCTGACTTTCGAATGCCCTTTAGAACTAATTTTATAGAGGGTACAAGCATTTCTTAAAGATTTTAAACTTTAATGATAATTTGAGAAGTAATGACCTGGATGTTGTCTTTGACTTTAAAGTCTGCTTATGAAACTGCTATTCCAGAGTTCACAGATGCTCTACTTGTGCCAATGCAACCTGAGTTTAAACTATGTTATTGAAATGATCTATTAAAATTTCTTCTTAAGTAAATACTGATTTTTAAAGATTTTTTTTTGAGGGAGGATATTAATCTGATTCATTTCAGCTGTCTGGTTTTAGTGTAGTCCTGTATGACATTATATTTGCACAACTAAAGGGACGGCACACTGAGGAGTAGGAGTTAAAAACCAGGATAGGCCTGAAGAGAGAAAGACCTCGCTTGCTACTGGAGGAAATTTGTCATTGAGCTATGTCTGAAAGCAGCAGCCCACCTGCTGCAAGTCATGTTGGTTTCTTCAGCTTTGAGGAACATTAAATTCACGATCCTTTTGTGTCTACTTGGGATATTCTTGATTTTCCCGGAGAGGAGAGGGGTGGATAAATAGCACCAATTTCACATCTCAGAGCAGCTGTAAATGAACCATTGCATCTACCATTTACGTCTCAGCAGATTTAGTTTTATCATTAATGTTCATTGACTTCAGGTGAGCTTTTGGAAAGGGTTTTTTTAGTCAATTTTTTTAGCCTACTATTATTTTCAGCTTCTGCCCCCCCAAACCCCCCAAACTTCAGCAGGCTTTATAACTCTTTGTAAATAAAGAAAAATAATGAAATCCTGATCAGTGCTGGTTACTCCCTGTGAGTCTTCTCTGAATGTGTGCTATTTTCTGTTCATAGGCACATCCACTACTTAATTAATAATAAATAATTGATAGGCCAGCAATTGTGCCTAGAGAAGGAGAAGCTGTCTTTTTTTTTTCCTTGCCTTAGATTTCCAAGCAACTTAGATGTTAAGATGACCTAAAGGATGTAGAGGAATGTCCCTTTATCCTGAAATCGTAGGAAAGGAAGCTGCGTGTGCTGCCGTGAAGGTGAAGGAAGTCAAAATACCCAGGGCAAATGGTTGTTTGTTTTTATGTGTCTTACTTAAAAATCAATACATTTCTTTAGCATGCTCAGAGAGAGCATGCTAAGAAATTTTTTCTCTCCTACTACAGCGGTTAGGATTTGCCTTTAATTACCTACAGGCCGAGGTGGATGATCTAACAGGTAATGAGTGATAGAGCACACCTGCATTGCCGCATTGTATATACTCTGTGGATTTTGTGGCAGAAGCTACACTTAGCTATGACACAAGAGAGATACATATATGGTATTGTACAATGTAGGAAAGGAAGAGAAACAAAAGAAAGCAAATTGAAATGAAGGATATTGTGAGGCTTTGGTGATTGTATTATTTTAAAGAATGAAAGATGGGGGTTTAAAAACAAGGGATGAAAGAAGAATTATCAGATGAGGTCACCCAAGCTGTCACTGGAATGAGGCAGCAAACTGGTAATTCTTTTTCGTTGTTGTCTTAAAACCAGAAATATTTAACTTCATTTTGGAAGAAGAAAACATCTGTCATGGCAAGTGTATGATTCAAATGAAAAGCATACAGCAGCCATAATTAATTTGTAAAGAAAAAACTGGAAGTGTAAGAAGATTAAATTAACAGGATTACAAGTGTAATCACAACAGACAATAGTATTAGATCTTTGGCAACTACGTGGTTGCTGTAAAAGACTGCTGACCTGAAATAATCATGATAGTCAAATATATGAAGTTAATTTCTATATTTCTAAAATACTTTCCCTTTAGATATCAGAAAAAACATATTAATGAAAAAATACAGAATTATAATACTTCTGAATGGCCATAATGTTGGCTGCCCTCATGCTTTACAGTAAGCAAAATGAATTATTTATTAAACTCTTGATACTGAACTGACCTTTGATCAACAACAGGTGGCAGTTGGGTTTATTTCACTGCAGAAGAATTGCTGTTAAAGATTTCATCTACATTTCAGATAAATCAGTCTTTACATTAGTAACTACATTTCATTTTTCTCTATTTGAATTGGACCTCATTTTATTGGCTAAATTATTTTTATTTATCATTTAGTTGCTTAAGAAGCCACTAACGAGTTAGCTCCAAGGGCTGCTAAACTAAACCTTTAATTGTTTATTTGAATTTTAAGGTATTCTTCCTTCAAGTGTTAAGGTAATTAAACAAAACTAAAAAAAATCTAGCTAGACGATATAGAGAATAAATGTGTTGCGTGTTTTGTAAAGGTGTGAAGAAATTATTTCTTTTCATTTTGAAATGTCTGGTTGTGCAATATACTACAAAGGCTGAAATAAGTGATCTGAGGCAGAGTTTCACAGAGCTTAAGGCCAGAAGTAAGCAATCTGTTTGTATCCATGGGCCATTACGTTTCTTCCAGTTAACCCTGTATGATCCGAGTGTCTTTGACTAGACGTAGCCTGTGTTTTTTCAAGCATAGCTTTTGGAAAGACGTTGTGATCCTAAGTATCCTATTATACTGCAGAGGGCTACTTGTTGTAAAACCGTTTCTCATACTGCTTTGCGCCTTAGTTTTTTTACACTGCTGTGTAAAGTACTAGAAAATTCAGGTGACATTTTCTTGCTTTTATATGTTTCGTATATATCTGCATATCACTTGGTTCCTTTACTCTGAGCGGTTCAGACTGTTAGATTAAAATAGTCTGTACAGTTCCTCAAGTATGGAAGAGGACAGACATCTACAGGAGAAAGCCAACGTTTTCAAGACAGAGGGCAGGAGAAAAGCACTGACCTACTAAAAATGTTCTGCTGAGCATCTGTAGGTGATCTTATCCTTTTCTTATGCTTTTTTTTTTGTCTTTTGGTATCTCTAAGGGTGTTGGTGAGTTTACCAGAATGCTTTTTTTGAAGTGCCAGCAAGTCAGTAACTTTTAATATGATATGGTGTTTAGGTTTAATGCTATATATTGTTGAGACACACTAAATATCAAGATTACATGTTTTTAATCTCTGATGGCATTGGGTGGAGTTAAAGGCCTCAAAGGTACGAAAGTACAGTTTAGCAAAAAAATGTAGTGTGGTTTAGTGGGTGATTTAGCTGAGTACAGGAAAGTGTTTAGGTAGTTTTGCAATCTTTTGGCAGGTCCCATCAACACAGAGACCCTGCCTTTGGGGTACAAGTATAAAGAACTTAGAGCAATGTATTTGGTAAATATTGTATTGTGACATACTTGTGAAGTTTGAATAATGTTTAAGAGCCTTAGATTCTTTTACATTATTAGTACCATTTGTTTGGGGTTTTTTTTTTAAAGTGATTATGATAGTGAAGTACAGCAGTAACTGGTTTTGGTAAATGGAGAAGTTTTGTTTCCACTGAGTGATTGCTTTGTGGCAAGGACAGAATTTGGAGTATTTCTAGTTAACTTCATGATTTGCTTGTTTGTTGATTTGTTTCTCAGCAGTCTTTTTCCAGAGATAGCCTGAATTAACTGACTGCCAAGTCTTTCTTAGAATTTTCCTTTCCATTCTACTGCAGCCACAATACTTGTATCAAAAGCCATCACATACTGTCTTTAATGTGGCAGTATATCAAAGCTTTCTTGAAGTGCAAAAATTGTTTCATCCCCATTAGCTCTCATTGTCACTTCATCATACTGTAACTTATGTAAGCATGACCTGATCTGTATGACTCTATGTTCACTTATACTTGCCTAAGTACTGAACTAGCGTTTTCTCTCTTCTACTTTTTATGTTTTTCTTCTTCACTTGTTTGCTTCTGCAAAAAACTGTGGAATAGTTATGCTGTTAATAAACTTGGTATCTATTCCAGGTCTCCCCAATGCTATGGGTACTGGAGTCACTCCCTTTCCATTCTTTAGGTTATTTGTTTTGAACTGCTAAAATGCTATGTATAGTTCTTTTTATTTCAAATGTAACAATTCTCAAAATCTTTGGATTTGGTTGCTCTTTTGTGACTCAGTATTTCCCATTGTCTGTGGAAGATACTTTGTTCTGCTCTTACTTTTCAAGGCTTACTGTGCGTAGTAGTGTTTCATTTCTCAGGTCTTGCCTCACCTGCTTATTGCCCCCTCCTAGCTTTCAATATCTTTCAGCTCAACTAAGTCAGGTTTATATTTTGACATATTTTGCTCCTGTTTGCAGCTTTTAGTCCTGTATATAAATATACTGAGTCTACCTCTTCTGAGAGGAATTTAATATAATTTATTTTTCTAACCTTTCAGAACAGAAATTTTAAAGTGTTATCTTCTTGCTATTTCCTTAAAACAAAAAATCTGTAGTCATCCTGCCATCATACTTGTACCAGCATTATATTTTAATTATCCCAGCTTCAACCATTATTTCACATCCCCTTCCATTTTTTTCCTTCTTTATACATAGCCTTACAGGATCACAGTATAACTCAAGTTGGAGGGGACCTCAGAAGGGCTCTAGTCCATCCTTCTGCTCTAAGCACGGTCAGCTGTGAGATCAGTCCAGGCTGCTCAGGGCTTTATTCAGACAGGTTTTGAGAAACTCTAAAGGAGGGAGGCTGCACAACCTCTCTGGGCCATATGGTCTACTGCTCAACTGTGATCATGGTAAAAAAAGCACCTCTTTTATATCCAGGCAAAGCCTCTCGTTCCAGTTCACGCCTACTGTCTCTCACCCTTCCACCATGCATCACTGTGAAGAGGCTGGCTCCATCTTCTTGATAACCTTGCTGTTGGTACTGGAAGGAGCCATTAGGTCCCCTGGAGCCACCCCTTCTCCAGGCTGGAGCTGCCCAGCTCCCCCGGCCTCTCCTTACAGGGCAAGTGCTCCAGCCTCACCAGCCTGGGGGCCCTACGCTGAACTCGCTCCAGTTTATCAGCATCCTTCTTGCATTGAGGGTAGGTTGTAGAACTGTATGCAGTATTTCGGGAATGGTCTGATGATTTTTGAATAAAGGGGGATGATCCCTTCCCTCTATCTGCTGGCCATGCTCCTCCTAATAAAGTCCGGGATGCTGTTCACCATCTCTGTGCCAGGGCACGCTGCTGGCTCGTGCTCAGCTTGCTGGCCCCAGGGCCCTTCCAGCCGGGCAGTGCCCAGCCTGTGCCATTGCAAGAGTTTCTTCCTTCCCAAGTACAGGACTTTGTATTTGTCCTTGCTGAATTTCATAAGGTCCCTGTCAGCTCATCCCTCCAGCCTGTCCAAGTCTCCCTGGATGACAGCCCTGCCCTTAAGCATATCAACCGGTCTCCACTAATTTGGTGCCATCTGCAAACTTGATGACAGTGCAGTCCGTTGCCTCCTCCAGGTCATTGATAAAGATCTTTTTTGTAATTCTGTATGAACATTTTATGCCTTATTTATCACTATAATACAATCATTTCTTAACAGAAAATAGTTTTATTCTTGATACTTGTGCTCAAACTTGCATGGGTTTGGGTTTGAGCAGTCAGTGTGAATCTTAGTAAATTATGCTTAAATATATCTGGTGTAAATGAAAGGTTTACTGAATTTTTGTGCCAGTTTTACTGTATAAAATGGCATCTTTACAACATCATTTTAGAAATCACTATTGCTACTAAGAAGATTCTTATTTTGAAAGTCGTAGCCTTCAGAATTTATCTCCAAGCAGATAAAAGATTATTTCTCATCTGCTTCAGTGCAAAGTGAGTCTGCTTACTTTAAACAGCCTTTCTTAGCAGTTTAATGTGGCTGTCTAGAAGAGAGTGACGGTTCTCCCAGGCTGTTCTGCCACTGCCCTGAGGACGGTACCTTCCACCAGAGAGGGATGAGGTTCAGCAGAAAGGCAGTAGCTGACACAGTTACCCTTGCTAAGCTAGTGAAGTGCAATGGGATACATGTCCGTGCAAAAACTTTCTGTGCAAGGGAAAAAATATCCAAAGTCTGAATTAATGATTCATTTAATATATTTGATGACCATATCAGTCTTTTTTTCCAAAGAGGATATAGTTGTGCCTCAAGGAAAAGGAAGGTGATGCTGCCAGCAAAGTTTCTGCTGAGGTAGGTGGCAACATATCCAAGACCTTGCTCTTCTGACTTTTGCACCAGTCACCTTCAAGGGAGGATGCTTCAGCTACTCAGCAATTTTATACCTGTTGGTTTTTCTCAAATAGCTTGTCCTGTTTTCTGAGAAATTGCAGTACCTTATGTCATGACTAACTTTATTATTTATATCCAAGAAGAGACAGAAGGCATCAGAGCCCTTCAGTTAAAGTTCTTGCAAACATGAAGGCAGTCTTAACTACTGACGTAAGATGCTTAAATATAATAAATGCTTGTGAATGGTGCTCTTTAGTGGAAACAGAAATGATCATCAAATAATTGAATAAACTGGGGTTAAAATTTTCAGTGTCAAAAGTTCCACCAATGCTCTTGGCTTCATAAGTGACTGTGTCATTTTCAAATATGGGACCTGGACTTCCAGGTCACAACCTAAATACTTCTGAAAATTAAATTAAGGAGCTTGAACCTTGCTACTTCTAAGAGAAAAGGAACGACTGACTCAGATCTTTGTAGTGCATTTACAGATTTAGGCTCCACATTGTATAATCAGCTGTCTAAATGGCTTGAGATGTTTAATGTGTGCACTGGGGCAGAGGCTGAGTTGCAGTCCTTAATCTCATCCGTGTTCCGTCTCTAAGGTGCATATCTGACAGTGTAAGCATATCTTAGGCTCCCAGTTAGCCTGACTAAATAGGGAACTGGAGTGTGATTTCCCAAGACATGCAGGGAATGTGCGTGCCCCAAATCCATTGATTTTCAATTGGAGTGGACACTTGGCTTACTCAGAGCCTTTAGAAATTCCCAATCAAGACAGCTAACTTGAAGCATGCATTTGTTATGCTCTCAAGGTAGAGCAACTGATGTTAGTGAGTGGCAGGGAGAATAATTGCATGGGAAGGAAAATGTACTTCAGGCTGATGATATTTGTGCTGCTTGCCCAGCTGCAAGGCTGTGATTCTGGAACAAGAGGGCATGGAAAGGAAGAGAGAGGTTCCCTTCGACTCTTTGCAGCTGTACAAGTGAAGGAGCCATACCAAAACAAAAATTCCTACACAAAACAAAAAAGGAAATGCTTTAAGAGCAACTGGTAAATTGAGACAAAAATGTCATTGCCCAAACCCATAATGAAATATGGTGCTGTGAAAATACCACTTCCTCGCCTGGAGGTAACGACATTTTATGTGGTGTCATTTTATCTGGTGTGACATGGAGATGTGAAGTCCCCTTGAGCATCTTATGAATTTAGGAGGGAGTTTGTAGACAAAAATCCTCCTGTCAGTCAAGATCATGTAATCACAGCTTCTTCCTGATGAACAAAACATTTGTATTTAGATTGCGCATTTACATTTAAAAAAGGAACTGAACTAGGATAGAATTTTTTCTTTTGTAAGCTATGTCTGCTTTAAATTGAACATTTGGGAGGAAGGCAGAAAGGTTCCAATAGCATCAGAATTACATGTTGTGAGGGCAGTGGGCCTGTGCAATGGCATTCACAAGGGAGGTGAAGCAAGGTCATGGAGCCATTGCAGTCTCTTGGATAGGGACCTGGTGGGGCAAGCCTCGAGCTGGAGGGGCTGGCACCTGCCCGCACTTTCCAGTTGCTATTTAGTGGCTCCTTAGGCGGTGAAGGACCAGAGTGCTGTGAACAGGGGCTGAGAAAGGGACTCAGTCAGTGGGGCTGGGAGCATGCAGGGCACCCAGAGCCCTGCCTGGGCTGCTCTTCGTGATTGCCCTTCCCAGTCTGCGCAGCAGTTTGAGTCTCTGCTTCCAGTCCTGCTGGGAGCTGCCTCAGGCGCCTTAGCATCCAGACTGCTGCTGGGAATGGCTGATTCCTGCTCTGGGAGGGCTAAGCTCAGGGGGAGCAGCAGCGACACGCTTGTCACAGCCGTTAGCACAGCAGGGATGCAGAGCATCTCTGCTTAAACTTGCCTGGGGTGGCTTGGAGGGTGTGCAGTGGTGGTCTCAACACCCCGCGGGGCATGTTCCCTGGCACCGACTGGTGCTAATGTCCTTGGCGCGTTGGAGGCCTTGACTCAGATGGCACACCGAGGGAGGCTACTGCTGGCCTGGTGTGGGGCTGCAGAACACCTGGGACCTCTCCTGGGGCTGGGTGACAGGGGCCTCTCCTGGGGACAGCACACTGAGCGAGGTGCTGACTCGCTTGGGGAAGGACCTGTAGAAATTATGAGCAGACAATGCACCACTAGAGAAGTGAGGAGGAGATACCCGGGGTCTTCGCAGAAACTCTGCAAAGATAAGAGCCTGAGCCATGCGAAATGAGGAAGGAGGGACAGATGCAGACCGTGGGTGAACAAGTAGTGGAGGGTGGCTCTCAAGAGGGAGGAGGGGGAAAGCTAAAGACTTTGGGCAGCAGAAGGCAGGTTCCTGCTCCAGCTTACCAAACGCACATAGCATGGCAACGACCGGGAGAAATTAGGAATTCATGCACGGTTGCAGCGCTGTGACCATATTGGGATTACAGGTAAATGGCGGGATAGCCCTCATGACTGCAGTGCTGGAGTGGATGGATACAGGCTTTTCGGAGACTGGTGATAAGGCCAAGTGGGCAAGCCAGGAGGATGGATTCTGTGTTAAGGAGTGGCCTGAATGCTGACTGGGAGCAAACACTGAAAGGAAGGACACAGATGGTGGAAGCAGGGCAGGATACTTGGGGGCGAATGTGGGACATGTAGGAACACACAGGAATACAGTCAGGAAACCTGTATCTCAGCTGAAACTGAAATGAGCCAAGGAGGTGAAGGGAAACAAGAAAGGTTTCTGTAAGTACATTGGCAGCAAAAGGGAAAGCAAGGGGACCATGGGCCCATTGCTCAGTGTGGCCGTGTGGAAAAAAGGCTGAAGTACTCAATGCCTTTTTTGCCTTGGATTTTGCTAGAGAGACTTGTCCTCAGGCCTCCCAGGTGCCTGAGCAGAGTGAAGTGGTATGTGCAGTAGAGGAAGACAGCATTAGGGATCTCGTAGCCCACTTGGATGTACACAAGTCCACGGGACCAGATGGGATGTGCTCAAGGGTGTTGAAGAAGCTGGCTGATGTCGTTGTGAGGCTGCTCTCTCATCTTTGAAAAGTCATGGCAACTGGGGGAGGATCTTTATGACTGGAAAACAGAAAATGTCACGCCCAGCTTGTAACTAGTGAGGTCCCTCTGGGTTCAATACGGGGACCAACGCTGTTTAGTATCTTCATTAATGACATCAGTGATGGGATGGAGTGCAGTTCTCAGCAAGTTTGTGGATGCCATCAAATTGCAGGCAGCAGTCAATGTGCTGGAGGGCAGTGCTGCTCTGCAGGGAGACCTGGGCAGGTTGGAGAAGTGGGCTGACAGAAACCTCATGAAGTTCAGCAAAAGCAAATGCAAGGTCTTGCCCATGGAATGGAATAAGACCAGCCGCCTGGGAAGCAGTGCTGCAGAAAGGGATCTGAGGGCCCTAGTGAACAGCAAGTTGGGCATGACCCAGCAGCGTGCCCTTACAGCAAAGAAAGTCACCTGCATCTCTTGGCTGCATGCGTAAGAGTATAGCCAGCAGGTCAGGGAAAGATCCTTCCCCTCTACTTGGCATTTGTGAGACTGACTGTGGAGTGCCATGTCCAGTTTTGGGCTCCCCAGAACAAGAAGGATGTTGACTTATGGAGACCAAAGGAGGTGGTCAGGGGACTGGAGCAAATGGGATATGACACGAAGCTGAGAGAGCTGTATCAACTCAGCCCTAGCAGATATGCCAAGAGGAGACCTTAGTGCTGTCAACGAGTACCTGAGTGGAGGATATAGAGGAGGTAGAGCTAGATCTTTCTCGAAGGTATACAGTGATATGATAAGAGGCAGTGGACACATGTGTAACATGGAAAATTCTCATTAGGTATTAGGAAAAATGTTTTTATCATGATCGTGGTGAAGTACTGGAACTGGTTCCCCAGAGAGGTTGTGGTGTTCAAGACTCAACTGGACATATCCCTGAGCAACCTGATCTGATTACACCTGCTTTGAGCTGTGGGTTGGACTAGGCAGTTCCTTCTGACCTAATTATTCTATTATTCTATAATATTTTCATATTTTTATTTTTTATATGAAAGTTGGAATTCCTTTTTGTTCAAATAATAATGTTTCCTGAGGTCCATACTTAGTAGGCCCACTCCAGGGAATTTCTTATTTATATTAATGGTTTCTTTCTGGAAAAGTGACTAATTTACTAAGGTAGTCATTCAACAAATTGAGCATCAAAATGCAATTAAGATGTAAATTTATATAGCCGTGTGGAGACTGGCATTTCAGGAAGATGTCGTTTAGTTGCTTTGAGGCACCTGAATTTCAGTTGGGCATGTGAATTGCCCTTTCAGAGGCAAGGGCTTTTAGATGTTGCACTACCATATAGCATTATACTTAACTCTTTTGTTGAGTGACTGCTCTAACAACCTCAGGTTTAAGCCCTACCAGTAGGATTTGATCTTAGGTTTTTTAACTTTTATCTTGTGTTTGTTAACCTTTACATTGTTTTGCTAACCTTTGTATTTCTATAAAATTGCCAGGTATTCTGTGAAGTTGCACTGGAAGATGTTTGCTAATGTATTTATTTTTCAGGACATTAAAATCAAGGTCCTGAGTTGCTCGATCTAAAAATCTCTCTCTTTCTTCTCATCCAGGTAAACAGAAACAGCCTGTGCAGAGCAGTGCATTCATAAATGTGAAAGAAGCCCACACCATTATGTTTGGCACTAAGAGGTCAGTTTTCACCTTTGTTGTTATGCTTTTCATCTCCAAAAAATAGTATGGCTGTTGTGACTCTAATCTGAAAATTTTACATTTTCCAAATGTATTGTTATACAAAATACATCAGCTAGATATATTGCCCTTTCTATTATATTGATTGGTTTTTCTTTGCTGTAAGCTTTGGTCTACTTTAATTGATAGGCATGTGGCATACAGGCCATGTAGTACAAAGGCAAATAGTATCCCCAAGGCATAATGGGTCACAGCAAGACTGCCAAAGAAGACATTGTAGTAGTGCTGGAGGGCATCCCTCCTGCTTTCTGGGTGTGGAAAGTAACACCAGGACAAAAAAGCTCCAGTGTAAGATAGGTTCTTTTTTGCCATTTTAGGGTGTCCATACTGAATATAAGGTAATCTCCATCTCTTATTCTGCATGATTCAATGCCATACCCCAAATGTCTCAAAAATCAACATTTTTTAATCCATGCTCTCTACTTCCTGTGCTCTTTTAAGTGTTCCTTTTAAGCATCAGGTAGTGTGGTTCTGCTCCTGTATCCGTCAGCAGACAGCATGGCTTTGCTTCCCCCACAGTTCCTGCAGCCACACAAACCATTGCGGCACCTGAGGCACCTTGCCAGGTACCAGCTTCTGCACCTATGGGTCTTCTGCAGGGAAGTGTGATTTCTCTGTGGAACAAAGATACTATAGAGCATTCCTCCCCTGTGTGAACTCCCTGATTTTTTTTTTTTGCTTGTTGGTAGGCTTTTAGGTTTTTAGTACAAGCTAGTCAATGACTTAACACTTGTGCCCCAGTCGCATGGCAGCCTAGTGAAACGTTTGCCCCGTGCAGTGGCAGACCACCTTTAATCTGGTACCTGGAGAAGCAGCTCATCTCTTCTGAATTGTTGGGAAGAGGAGAGGCTAGCTTGCCCTTAAGAATTAGCACGTATGAAGCAGCATCTTGCATGCCTGCAGGAATCAGGGGTGGCAAATAATAAGAAAAAGCAGCTTGGGTTTCTGAGGCATCAGGTCCCACACCAGTTGCGAAGGGTTCAGCGTGAGCTGCAGCCTCGCCTGAGTCAGGGTGCTACCAGGGGCTGCCCAGGCCCTTGTGCTCCTGCAACCATGGGCACCGCTGCCTCACATGGCAACAAATTCAATGGGATATTTTGCGTCTGTCTGAAGTGGTATTGGCATCGTCTCCAGATTCTGTTACCTGGTATACAAGGTGCGAATGCAGTACGTTTTTATAGTAACTTTGCAGGAAAAGGAAACTTTGGTCTTATTTTTAGGCAAGTACAGAATCCGTTGTTTTGTCAGCATGATGAGCTTAAGATAACTGTTGCTGAGGGTACAGTAATAGAATTGCAAACTTCCCATTTGAGGATTTCTGCTTTTAATTGATTGCCTCTGCAGAATATTAACACTCAAGTTAACCAAAGACATTCTGCAAAGTGAAACAAATTATTATATTAAATTATATTCATGTGGGTTATTTTTGCCACAGTTTAATACTGCCCCATATGAACTCCTTCTGGGCTGATCTAAACATTTTTTTACTCTCGGGATAGTCACTTTATCTTCTCTTAGCATTTTAAAGTAATGGCAAGATGAAGAGTTGTGTTCGATTGGTAGCCTTGAAATTACCTTTATCTTTTTTTCTCCCAGGTTGAATCTTGATTACTATGCAAATGAAAATTCCTCATAAGGAATATTACAGACAATATGAAATTCTCTTTCATGTCTGCAAACAAGAGGTTTTATGAAAAAAGGCACATCTGGGGAACAGAAGTTCTTTGCCTCTCCACTGTACTGTGTTCTGCTATTTCTCACTTTACGCAGACTGTTTTGAACCACTTGCAATCAATAAAGGATTTCCTGCTTCCGGGAGGGAATGAGGCAGAGGGGACTTCCATAATAGTAGCCTCCTGTGTGTAAACTGGGAAATTACATCGAGTATTCTTGAGATTGGTACCATATTTTAGTTAGGCAGTGATTGAGTACTTGTCAGGTATTTTGTTCTCCCAATTGCAGTGCATTTTGAATTTAATTCTCAGAGAGGACTATTAATTGTGAACAAGAAAATCCTGAGGTTTTATTGATCATTTTCAAAGGTTATAAACTGCTACAAACAGACTGCCTAATATAGAGAGGTTTTGAAAATCTCGGTTTGATACATTAATTCTCTTCCTAAAAAGAAATACTGTATTTACTTGGAAATACCATGAGGAACAAAGCTATTTTTCTATAGGAGAGGATGATTTAAGGTTTATTTTCTTGTAAAATTAGTTTTTAATTAGTTCTAATAATACCTTGCTAATTATAATCTCCACAAAACATTTAACAAAATTACAAAACTCTGATTCATAAATTGAATTATCTCTTGCCACCAGATCTTTGGAAATTATCAGGTATATAGTATTTCAGCTCCTTTTTTTTTATTTATACCTTTCTCTTGATTTTGCATATAAAGTTTATTTTTAGTGGTTAATCCCTGTTGAATGGACTGAATAATGAAGTCGATAAAAGTGACTGTCCTATCAGAACAGCTTTGGCAAAATTTGTATGTGAGGAAGACATTTCTCAGCTGCTTTAAAAGAAGCTGTATTGTTAATGTGAACTGACATCTCTAACAGAGGTGAATTCCTCTTGATTTCAGTTTAATTTGAGAGCTGATCCCATGCTTTTAAATACTGAACTATTGTGGTTTCTCTGTGTTGTCTTGTATTCTGCTCTCATCTTTTTCTCTATCGTGTTAATTTTCTCCAATTAATTAAATCTACAATAGACACTAGCACTGAGTATGTATACCAATGAGTTTCTGATGTGTTGTATTATTCATGTTGCGTACTTATTTCAGTCTTGCAAGAGCAATTGCCGATATGATTGTCCTCCTGTGGAAGGGAAAAGTATGTAAATGGCTTTAGAGAAGGGATTTTTATTTTGTGGGAACCAATTTTATGTGTGGAAGTTGCTCTGCGAAGATAGGCCCCAAATTAGCACATCCTCAGGATTTGCAGTAAACTCTGTCTGACTGTCTACCTACCACTGGCATCATGATGTTCAGGGGTACTCTAACCTATGGTTGTATATGTTCTTCAGTTTGGAAACCTTATGTTGTATAACTCATTTAAACTATGTCCACGCAGCTGGAGAGTATTTCTCCTGGATGGCATGCTCAGTTCTCTTTTCCTTCTCTAGCCTAGATCAGAGCTCTTCAAAAGATGGCCTAAGTGACAAATCTAACCCCCAGTGCCCAGCCATTTGTTTCCCGAAATGAGTTTAGGAGACTGAAGGAAGCAATTGTGAGAAGCAGGAGGTGAGAAGTATGAGGACATTTGCTTAAGCGTATATGCAATACAGCTCCATTTCTGGAGCTGCATCCATTTGTCCTTTTTTTGAGGAGCCTTGCACATGGCATATGTTTGAATTGGGCTTGTGGAGGATACCACCTTGGTCCTGTGAAGTGCAGACTACCACTAGTATCTCTGGCTACTTAGAAGTCAGCTGCCATGTCCAAGTCTGAGTTGTCTCCTGCCATAAGTGCATGGTGTCTCCTTTCCCCTCCATTGGTTTGAACCTCAAGAAGGTCCGTAGAGGTAAGAGAGCAGCTAGAGCTTGTCTGATCTGTTGCCAGCGCTTAGGCTGTTGAGGGCTAGTGTTACCAGGTTTAATTCAAACTATTTTGGAGGAAAGAAAGAAAAGGCAAACAAAAAGAGGAAAGGACTCTGATCTCCAGGCAGCCTGATCGCCCTGTTGTGAACTCAGGGTTTATTTTTATTGTGGTCTTCTTTGTGAAGAGCATTTTATTTACAGGGTGTGACTCCAGGCTGAGGCGCTGGTGGCTAATGCAGCTGGTAACTTCTCTTATGTGCCAGGGGCTAGTTGGGTGCTTCGTGGTGGATGGCCAGATTGCATGAATGGCAGTGCTGGCAGACTTGGCCAGTGGTCCAAGACTTTCGTAGCACAGCAGTTGTTTCTGGAGGCAAATAGTTTTCTTTCCAAATTATATTCCAAACAGCCACCTTGGAAAGTCATAATAAGTTTTTTTTAGCCAGGTCTGTCAGCAGCAATTTGAGTCCTGTGCTAAGTAGAAAAACAAACCTTTCTTCCAGTGTCTACTTATATTGGCATGTTTATAATCTTAGATGATAGCTGAGTTGGGCAAGTAATGTGACTGGTATAGAAGGAGGGTGAAGAGATTCAGGAAGACACATCAGCTTTTTAGTCACTGACAGTTACTGACTTCCTATTTTTATATCTGGTTTTGATTAGAAAGTTAAAGAACTAGTGTTAATTTATAAGCTCCTGATATGAACAGACTGTAGTGTTTTCAAGATAATATAAGCCTAGTTTCTTCTTTCCCCTTAGCTGCAGAAAGGTTATACTTACACATGGTTTCTAAATTTCATGGGTTTTATTGGCATTAGTCCTGGACCGTTTGTGTGTTTGTTCTGATACCTCTGCTGGGTTTTGAAGTATGGCCAGTGGATGGCCACAAAACTGTGTCCATTACTGAACACTAAGATTATATGTCAAAGTTCTTTTCTTTGGGATTTGTAAGTGTACAAAAATAATTATCTGGTTTGACCTAAATTCACATGGTGCTTGCTATCCCCTTTCTTTTGCTTTTTAATTGGAAGTAACACTATTTGAATGAAGCTGTAGCATGCTTTGTCTCTTCTGCTCTGTTATGGAATTAAATTTCTTACTGCTGAACTTTGTTATGATAGTGAACTGCAAAATAATACCTATTAACATGGACTCATTTAAACTTACTACCATTCCCCCAATATGAACTTCCAGTATCTTGCACTGTTTCATTGCTTTGGGGCCTGGAGGCTGAATCATGCAAAATGATAAGGCAGCTGTGGGACTTGGTTTCTAATTCAACCAGAACAGACACAGTCTAGTATACAGATGTATATAGGGCAACAGAATGTGTAACACCCTATACTGACTGTTTCTTGGTTTTCAATGTTCTTTTTTCACTTTTACCCACCTGGCCATTTTTTCCAGCCTATGCTATGCTTAATGAGAGCTCAGATTTATTAATAGGCCACATAACTTTTCAGATGGGGTATTCAAGCCTTCAGTGCATACATGGTCTCTCTCTTGCAGTATTCATCCTTTCAATATGGAGTGAGGCTCTCTTCTGATAACCCATGGCTTCTCTCAGCAGCGTTGGTTCTAGGTGTGGGTAAGCAAGAAGGAGAGGACGTGGACCTGAGCATGTTGATCCAGTTATGAATGATTGCTTGCTTACATCAGATAGCAGCAGGGAAGATTTTTCTTCTTCACCTTAAATGTTCACACTACCCCAGTTCTAACTGATTCAGGATGTAAGGGACCAAGTTCTCTGTGTTTCTTGACAGCTTCATGTGTTTGTAGCTCTAGAACTTAACCGTACAGCAGAACTTGAGCTTCCCTGTAGATTGGCAATTTATCTTTGTCAGGTGTTTCCTCTGTCAAGTCTTCCATCTGCTTAGTTTTCGTCTTTTCATTGGATTTGGTATTTGCCACACACTACTTTCTCTGATGCCTTTGTGCCCAGTTTCCTGTTTTCTGTCTCTATCTTGTCCGAGCATGTACTGTGCATCTTCTGCCTCTTGCACTCAGTTCACCCGCTTGGACTCAGTTCACCAAAATTCTTAATGATCTCCTTGTGACCAAGTCCATCCAGGACACTGCATTTGGGCCTCTGCAACATGGTAGCTGTCTTAAACATACACTTCTTGAAACCTTATCCTCTGTTACCTTCTTTGAGTCTCACTTCTCTGAATATTACTCCTCCTACTGGATGGAAGAGGATTATGATCTTTTTTAGTTCCTCTGGTAATAATGAAATTAAACCCCAAAGTAACAATGTTTAACTAATGAAGTAGTAAGATGATAAAAATTTAATTTGCCATGGATCTGCAGAAAAAGTCCTGAAGAGTTTACAGATTATGTGGTCGGTTCACCTCAGCCAACAACCAAACACCCACACAGCCACTCCCTCACTCCACTGTCCCATGGGATGGGGAGAAAAGAGAAGGAAGGTAAGAAGATTTGTGCATCAAGATAAAAACAGAGTAATATGTGAAGCAAAAGTGCACAAAGGAAAATAAGGAATTCGTTCACTGCTTCCCATTGGCAGGCAGATGTTTAACCGCTTTCTGGAAAGCAGGGCCTCAACACACATAACAGTTACTTTAGAAGGAAAATGCCATAACCACAAGCGTCCCCCCTTCCTCCTCCTTTTATTCAGCTTTTATTGCTGAGCACAACATCGTATAGGTGTGGAATATCTCTTTGGTCATTTCTGGTCAGCTGCCCCGGCAGTGTGTCCTGCCAGCTTCTTGCCCACCCCCCAGCCTACTTGGGGGAGGGCAGGGGGGATGGGACACACAAGACAGGGGGACAGAGTGGGAAACAAAGAAGGACTTGACACTGTGTAAGCAATAGCCAAAACACTGATGTGTTATCAACACTGTTTTCGTCACAAATCCAAAACACAGCACCATACAGGCTGCTATGAAGAAAATTAACTCCATCCCAGCCAGAGCCAGTACAATGTAAAAAGCCCAATCAGTGTTCATATACTGGAGCTTAAGCTCAAACAAAATGGTTGCCTGTATAACAAAATATAGAAAATACATATTTTTAGTTTACCAGTCCATCTAATAAAAATTTGGCTTCCTATAAATACAAATAAAATCACAAAGAATTTAAGCTATGGTGAACAGCTTTTAAAAAAATTACCTCAAGCAACTGCATCCTTAATTATAAGTTATGAAGTAATATTTGGATATAATCTATGTTTTTACAAATGGAAATAGAAAAGAAATTTAAGTCTGTTTAAATTTATCTTAAGTGATTAACGTTTTCTCAATTATATTTTTAGAGAAGTCTATTTTACAATAAGGCTCTACTCTGCCTCGTGTAGAGACTTTGAAAGGCATTTGCGTGATCTAACCAGCCAACCTGTGTGCATCTTTTTGTTAGAGAAAGTCATCCCCGTTTCTACACCAACTTCATGCTGTAGCTCTAATACTCAGAATTATTTCATTCTCCTATTGAGTTTCTTTGCTGTATCTTGCAGGTTTTTTAGGTGTCATGATTATTGCCTGTAGCGTTCGCCGCATATCAAGGTGCCACGATTAGATCACTGATCACCCCCAGACCAGGGAAAGAGACAGATAACACACACAGTGTGAGCGCCAACTTCCGCCTTTTATTGCGCAGTCAATTCCTTTTATACTAACAAGGGTAGGTGGGATTACAGACACATCATAAGGCTGCGACTAACCCTCTAACTTTCCGTGACATCGTGAGATCTTCCGAACGCCGAACCCTACAATTGCCTGCAGATTCTTTAATTATAGGATCACACTTGCACTTCAGTTATAACCTTCAATACTATAAGATCCTTCTTCACAAGTGGCTGGCACTTGAGATTACAAAGAGGACATAACACCTCAGTGACTGGATTTTTTAATTTGTTTTTCTTTGCATTGGAATACTAGCGTGTTTATTTACTTCTCAAGCAATTAATGTGTAAGCAAAACTGCAGACACCTTTCTGGTCATGTTTCCTGTTCCCTTATGCTTTAGAAGGTTCAGGAGGCACAGAGTTTCTGAGCAAGACCCTTAAGATATGTCATGTATGTGGCTGGGCTCTTCATTGTACAGGGATGTATTCCCTGTTACACTCTGTTCAAGCTCCTGCTGAAGGGCAAAACTCTGGCATTTCTGAAGTCAGTGAAATTCTTTTGCTCTTATTCTAGAAGTCAGGACTTCACCTGATTTTTTTCACAATACTCTTTACCAAGAGTATGCAGGATGAGGAAAATGTTTCGTTTTGCTTTTCAGGAAATTAATTTGGAAGAAAAATATGCCAAGGTGTAAACTGAAGGTCAGTCAGTCTTGCTGAATGATGAAGTCAGCTGAAGGTGCTCATGCCCCAGTTCAGTCACTTCTTGCACAAGAAAGCATAAAGATATTTCCCAGACAATGATCAACTTTTCCTCATACTCAGATTTCTTGCTGAGCTTGGGCCTCAGCGCCCTGAAGATATCTCCAGTTGTTGGTGTGTTTCCAGTCTTAGCAGAACTGCTCCTGTTAGATTCTGGCTGTAAAAATAACTTTGTAAGATTTCTCTTATTTTTAGGAAATGAAGTCTGTAGGTTATAGAGTTATCAGTGCTGCCTCAGATGAAACCTAGTCTCAATTTAAAACCACTCTAGTTTAATTTACACTTAAATGTGAAAGGCACGTGTGACAATCAGCACCTAATAGAGCTAAGTGGCATCGCCTAGATTCTACTGCATCTTTCACATGTAAGAATAGCTACACTGGTGGTCAGAAATACATTTTCTCTCGGGGGTTGCTTGCCAGATACATCTCTGAAACCTTCTGAAGCAGAACTGGAACCACATAATGAGAGCTGTTGTCATGTCCTACAGACTTTTTCAAATGCTTCTAGCAATTACATGATTTATCAGATGTCTCCCTTTCTGTGGATGCTTTTTAAAATCCCTGCCCGCCATCATAACACTATAAGGCTTTTCTCCCTGTATCTTTCTTTCCTAATAAAAATCCCAATATCCTGATAAAAACCAAACCTCATTTCACAATGTGATATGCCTGCATCCTGCTTTTATGTATAAAGCCCCGGGGTTAAATTTTCAACGTGGTAAATAGTAGATATCTGCACAAATCCCATTGTCTGCTAATGGGATTTGTTCATGCTGCTCCCTGACACCTTTTTAAACACTCATACTGGTGATTTATTTTATTACGGTGTTACAGAAAACACTTAGTAAAGCATGTTCTGATTCCACATTCCGCAACATGAACCAGTCCGAGGGAACGGGATGCACTAAATGGCTACGTCTGTGCTGTATTGCCACAGATAGTGGTCATAGGTTGTTGGCTCTGTATTTATGTGGTCATAAATTGCCTGTTTTGCTGACACTTTAAATTAAATGAAAGAAGGCATCAGCACTGCTGGCTTTCTGGCAGGAAGCCCAAGAGCAACTTGGTATGCCTTGTGTGTCTAGCTAATGCCACTTCGATGGAAAGTTTTAATTAAGTGCATGTCTGTGTGTACAGAGAAGAAATCAAAGGCACTTGGGAGAAAGAAAGTGTATCTGCTCCAGACTCATTGAGGAGTAATTTGGTGAGAGCACTAAATGACTTTCCATTAGTTGGAAAATATTTTCTTAAATATTGCCAGAAATACAAGAAAATCAGTCTGAAGGGAAGACTATAAAATTAGTCTGCAGATCTAATCCATTTGCTCCATACTTGTCGGAGGATGTCATGGTAGTACAAGTCAAGAGGTGTAAGGTTTGTGAAACTAATCTGATATGCTGGATTTCATTAAGCTCCCTAATTGTAATTATCAGAAGAACACTGGAAGCTGGTTTGCCTACAGCCAATATTTTTGATTTCTCATTTCTGTAACAGTTTCTAAGCTTATAAACATCCAAAAATTCATTGTTAATACAAGTATAATTTTTATAGCAAAACTTAGGTAGCCATATTAAAATTCTAGCTGTTGAAATTGAACTTCTTACATGAGAATTTTAGCGCTGTTTCCTGGTTCTTACAGTTACAGGAAGAAAATTCACTCAGTTCTCTTCAGACTCTCTAGAGAGGTGACTCTTTATGAAAAGAGCAGTTCTGAGAAGCAGGGATAGTTCATTTACCACTAGATATGGTGCATGATTTATTTTGGATAATGTTTGGTGTATGATTCATTCTTCTATCTGCGTTATAGCAAAGCCAAAAGGGCCAACCCAGGTGTGTACAGGACTTGTTACGTCATACTGTATTCGCCTTAATCTCTGTAATCTTTTTATGGCCTCAATACAGTGTGACTTCCACCCTTTTATCCATGTTTCAACCAAGGTAGAAAACCTGCTTTATTATTCACTTAACTTTTCTTCCGGAAGAAATTGAGCTTTCTCAAGAGCTAATCCAAAACTGCATAACAAACTCCATGAGGGGCTGGGGTTGACCACACAGTCTTAGCTTTTATCCTTATTTGATCTTCCATCTTTAATATAACTCAGATACTCTTTGCATTAAATAACCACAGTGAAAGAACAACACCAGTGGCTTCAGCCTTATCATGGCAAACTCTTTTGTTCCTCTGTATGACAAGTGATTGGTCAGCTCCTTCTATTCATCTTATTTTAAATGCATATTCTCCTGTGAAGTGTACTGTCAGATGAAACCTTCCCTCATCCCTAAAGCCTCTTTTTTTTTTTTTGTCTGTTTCTTAACATGAACAAGGTTATTTTCTGAACACAGAATTCTAGGTCTGATTTCCTAATATCTTTCTCTATTCCTGCTGATCTTTATGAAAAAGTGAATCTGAAGTCTTGAATAGATAAGGCTGCTTTCTTAGCATGAATTATAAGATGCCATTTCAGATGTGTATAGCAGATGGGGAGTCTCATGGGAAGGGGAGAAATAATTGCAACAGATGCATCATAAGAGCAAAAAAGCTATTTATGAGAATAGCTCCAAGAATGGAAGATGCCATCAAAAGGTTATTTACCTTTTGGCAAGTCATTGCATTTTGCCTGCTTTTTCTAATCTGAGAGATGAGAAATAGTTTGGCATTTATTATCAGAAACTAGTTGCAAACAGAATTACCTTGGTTCTCTGGGTATTACGGAGCAATGCTAGATGCCTCCACTGCTCATGACAAAGACAGACAAAGAAAGGAATCCTTATGGACGACATGGTGAAAGTCCAGAACTGGGCAACACAGTGAAAGTCCACAACCCAGGAAAATTAAGTATCTCAGAGTATTCCAATAAAAGTAATGAATGCTGTTGTCTTAAGACCTTTTCTGTGGTCTTAAAACCTTTCTAAGATCACTTCACATTATGTTAGAGCAGTGGTCCCATGCAGAGTGTAGTGAGATATGAGAAACATTGCCCTTATTATAATCCCCACCCCATACAGGTTTCTTCATGGCTCCTCAGGCAGTGCATAGGCAGGCTCTGGAATTTGTTGCAGCAGCATGTGAATGCTAAAAATTTCAGGAAACATAAGAAAAAGCTTTTTTTTAATGTGAAGGTGGTCAAACACTGGAACAGGTTGCCATGAGGCTGTATGGTCTCCATCCTGGGAGACAGTAAAAACCCAACTGGTTATGGCCCTCAGCAATCTGCTGCAGCTGAGCCAGCTCTGAGCAGGAGGATGGACTGGTGGATCCCCAGAGGTCCCCAGCAGCCTCAGTCTGTTGCAGGCTGTGAAACACAGAGAAATACCTCTATATTATGAAGCCTCTGAATCCCAAATTCCCAGGAGCTGGGAAGCTTTGTCCTACTGTTTGCCCTGCTGTTTGCCACTGTCTGTATTGATTTCTCCCTTAGGGCTGGTCTTGGCCACCATCCCAGAGGATGCTGAGCTAGGCTGACCATAGGTCTGATCCAGCATGGATGTTCTTGTGTGTTTTAAGAGGATACTGGGCTAGACTGCAGATAAAGAGTAAGTCTAATTATGGAGGAGAGGTTATTTAGGAGAGGACGGTAAAGTAATGCAGCTATGCCTGCGATCCATGCAGGACAGCCCAGGGAGAGTCCTGACATTGAGCCATATTTCTCTTGTGGGCATTGTAACTCAGGGTGGAGATGCTAGAAACCTGTTCAATGCCAGCGTCCCCAGTGTGATCCATGTGGGCTGCTGGTGAGGCTCAGCAGCTAAAACACAAGGCAGACTGGTGCCCTGTGCTCACCTTTTCTCTATGAAAACTCAACACAGCTTCCTCTTAATTTTAACTGCGTTTAGTCCAGTTGGTGGGGACGCGACATTATCCAAAGAGCTAAACAAATTGGTGTTTGTGACATTTGACTGCTGGGCAGCTTTGATTTCTGTTATAACACTTATTTAGTTTCACCTGTTTGATAGATAGGACTATCACGTTAACAGATGACATCTTATTAAGGTGTGTGAAAGGTTTGCCACAAACTGTAAAGGCCATAATAGGAGAAGCCAAAAAGGAAAGATTTGAAATGTGATACTTCTGAAGTTAGAAATGGAAATGAAGCAAAGTAAATTAAGTTAGAAAAACAAAACAAAACAAAAAAACCCTCCAAGCCCCAAAGACTGCTTCAACTGTGAGTCCTTCTTGTCTTTCTTTATAAATGTCAGTTTCTTTATAAATAAACAATTTGCTCTTAAAATAATTGGTGATGACTCAATAGCTCATCTTTATTATTGTGTATTTTAAATATGCAGACTTCAGCAAGTCTAAATCTGTGCTCTTTGGGGAAAAAAATAAGGCTTTAATCATATTCAGATTTATCCTTCCTTTCATCTGGTAGTTTACTTGCTTTGACAGGTAAATATAACTTTCTGAGATATGTGTTTTGTTTTTAAACCCACTCACCTACTTATATAACTTTGCTTACACAGAGATTGTAATCTTTATTTTACCTTAACTGACACCAGTCAGATAGAGAGGCAGGTTTATTGACATTTGCTGTTTATTTATTATATTCCAGTTGGTGTTTATAATAATGTCTCCTGAAAATTAAGTGTTTCTCATATAAAAAGGGAGGTAAGCAAAATTGCACATGACAATGCAGAGGTATTTTTTATTATTGTTATTCAGTAAACCCTACACCAGGTACTGAGTAAAGAATCTTGACACTGCTGTTGCTTGGATATCTTCTGCTTTGTCCAATGCTGATTGCCTGTCGTGGTTTAACCCCAGCTGGCAGCTCAGCCCCACACAGCCGCTTGCTCACTCCCCCCCTGCAGCAGGATGGGGGAGAGAATCGAAGACTAAAAATGAGAAAACTCGTGGGTTTGAGATAAAGACAGTTTAACCAGTAAAGCAAAAGCTGTGCATGCAAGCAAAGCAAAACAAGGAATTCATTCAGACTTCCCATGGGCAGGCAGGTGTTCCGCCATCTCCAGGAAAGCAGGACTCCATCATGCATAAGACTTAGTTGGGAAGACAAACGCCATCACTCCGAACATCCCCCTCCTTCCTCCTTCCCCCAGCTTGATATGCTGAGCATGACGTCCTATGGCATGGAATATCCCTTTGGTCAGTTGGGGTCGGCTGTCCCAGCTGTGTCCCCTCCCAACTCCTTGTGCCCCCCCAGCCTCCTCGCTGGTGGGGTGGGGTGAGGAGCAGAAAAGGCCTTGGCTCTGTGCAAGCACTGCTCAGCAGTAACGAAAACATCTCTGTTATCAACGCTGTTTTCAGCACACATCCAAAACACAGTCCTGGAGTAGCTACTGTGAAGAAAATTAACTCTATCCCAGCCAAAACCAGCACATTGCCACAAGGCTGTAATATAGCTCTGCTCCTCATTTTAGTTAATGAGAAAGAAAGGCAGGAAAGCATCTACTTTTGTTTTCTTAGAGGTTGTATGATGTAAGGCTTGTGGGCCCTCCCTTTTGAGGAGGCCTTAAAGTACATGGGTGATTTGGTGGGGAGTCTCTGTAGCCGTGCAGCAGGGATGGGGACCATCCACTCATGCTGTGCTGTGTTGGGGAGAGGTGGAGCTGTCAGAGCCTAACACCAGCACTGAAGGAACAGGAAAATAAATTAGTTCCAGTTAAACACGAGTATGAAATTACCACTCTGAGGTAAGGGTGGATACTCTAGCAGCAAACAGCCAGTGGATTGGCCCACAGTAAAAAGAGAGCATTACCTTTCAAAGGGGAATGTGACTTTTGCAAGAGGAGCAAGACTTTGGCTTCAGGAAAGGCATGCCTTGCAAATAAATACTGTTTTTTTCAATCATTTGCATGTGTTATGAAAAGCACTAGCAGCAGAAAGAATAACAAGCTGCCCCATACTGTGATAACGTCTGTCCATAGGAGATGCACGTGTAAGCTTGGATTGCAGCAGGTAGCTTTCTATCTGTGCTGTCACGAGCATCTCTATGCTATCAGAAACAACTGTGTATTATTTTCACCTTCCAGGCACCCGTGTTTCCTCATGCCAAAGCTGCCCTTTGGGCCTGCACCTCTGCAGTGTGGCTTATGCCAGTAGAGACCCAGGACCCCTGCATTGAGAGAAGAGCTTCTGCATACATAATCTTTAATATAAGGATAGACTTGCGTTGTCTGAATGGATTCCAGTTCATAAAGCTGACATTTAATGACATCAGAGTTAAGCATCAATGTCCTCAGCAGAGTTAGTCCAGCTTTCATGTTTTAATAACTGTGAACAGCATGGAGCCCCAGGTAGATTCCTTTCGAGGTAGATTCATTAGGGCAAAAAAGATCATTAGCTGCTGGTAATGGATTGTTTCTCAGTAAGATAAACGCAAATTCAGACATGCTTTGAACTGCCAGTGTAGGCTTGTTTCAATGACAAAGGGAGCAGGTGAGCCATGGTATCCTGATTATTCCTTTTACTTCTGTTTTAAAAAAAATCTTTGAAGACCACAAAGTGTTGGAAATATACTGTCCTATCCACTAATGAGCAGTGGAAGTAATGAGATATCTCAAAACTCCCTCAGTGTCCACCTACTTAGCATATACTTGGCTGAACTTCATCTCATGCTTTTCAAAGTGATGTGTGGATTTGGTGTCAGGAGAGAAATACTGGACGCAGTTTCCATCCATTTCAGTTGTTCAGTCACTCATGCTGAGTAATAAGCACTGATCAGATCTGGGTATCTATTATGCTTTGTGATGAGCATATAATGAGATGGT
This sequence comes from Haliaeetus albicilla, assembly GCF_947461875.1. Classification (NCBI taxonomy): domain Eukaryota; kingdom Metazoa; phylum Chordata; class Aves; order Accipitriformes; family Accipitridae; genus Haliaeetus; species Haliaeetus albicilla. Next base: position 56,750,565 of record NC_091485.1, read on the forward strand.
CTCTGCCTTGCTGTATTCTCCTCTAGTCCATGGGCAACATTTATAAAACCAGGAGGAGAAGAGTTTGGCGACAGCCATTCATTTGCTGGAGAAAATTTTCTATGAAGGAAAAAATACTATATGGCAATATCCTCTTATGTATGATGGTTCACTGGTAGTAATGGTAGAAGCCTGGCTTGCCCATAAAATTATCTATTTCCGTGAAACCCCTTCAGGGGGGTTTCACATAGGGATTGGGGTCTGCCTCTGTTCTTTCCCTTCTGGTCAATAAGGGCTCTGCTCACAGGTACAGCTCTGGCTGCAGCTGCCACCTTATTCCTTATTAATTGAGAGATTGTATTTAATAGAGGCTTGCTGAAAGAAAACTGCTCCTTTGGTAAAGCACAACATCTTTCCATGGCTTTTACCTGCTGTTTGCATTGGCATCCTGAAATATGTTTGTTTGAAAAAGTGCATAGTCCCTTTCTTAAAAAAAAAAAATAAAAAAAAAATTGTCATTCTCTGTATCTTATTTACCAGAAGCACTCCCTCGTGCACCACTCCAGAGACATAAAAGATTTCTGAGTTGCTTGTGGTTCTCTACTTCTTGCCTTGTGACATTTTCTCACAGGAAATATTCACAGCATATGTGACTGTTCAGAGTTTGGTCTGAGTCCTTGTGACTAGCAATGGCGAAGATGTATGCAGTTTTAATTTCAGAAAAAGTTGATCACGTGCTTCCTTTAATAATGGAACTTACTTAAGCCTGGACATCTTGTCTAGCTGATATGATTATTTTCATTTTAAATTGGCTAGAGAGCTCAACATATTCATGTGAAGAGTTTGAACCTAGCCTCACTAAAGAGTTTGTATATAAAAAGAGTGCAGATATTGGTATGTGACTATGAAATAGCTAGCATAAATACTGATAATCAGATTTTTTTAAAAGTAATTGTTCTTCTTTCCCTCAAATGCCTGTCTAGATTCTGTCCAGTCTGTCTTGTGAAAGTTTCTGAAAGACAATTTGTGGGAAGAGACTCTCTTCACAGAAATCATTACTATCAGTTAACACGTGCTTTGCCACAATTTGGTGCATATTCTTAATAGTGACTGTAACCTACGCAACATATTAACAAAGGATTTGGCAGATTTTTTGTTCTGTGCAGGCCTTTAGTTCAGGATAAATGATCTGCAGAGAACAAGTAATTGAACTTTCTACAGGGATTTCTTGATGAAATCCTGTGGTCTTTGTTGTTTATGATGGCCTTGGATTTAACCCTCCTTCTCCCTCTTGTTTTTGGCCATTATTATAGTCTGTGAATATGGGAGAGTTGACTTGGCAGAATGTTTGTTTGTTTTTTATTGTGTAATTATATTGAAAATCCAAATGAAATCTCATCTGCATACCTAATTCACCCATTACAATGTGTTACTAGAAGGGAAATGCTGTTAACTACAAGCTCTACAGAGTTCATGGCTGCAGACTTTTTAACCCGTGGCTCTGTGCATCCTGTTATGTTGCTGCTGTTTCATAGGTCCAGCAGCTCCTGTGCAGCCTTGTCCAAAATGGAGATTTGAATCAGGGAATGAAATCCTAGGACCACTGAAGTATATTTTGAACTTCCATTGGAGTTAGGGTTTTTCTTATCTGAATGGTGGCTGGATCCCTGTGCAGTTCTCTCTCTCTCTCTCCCCCCATGCAAGCCTCTCAGTGGGTATTAAAGTACAGGAAGGGACTGTAGAAAAAAGCTAGAGTGCTGAATAGGTGATTGAATGCATAATCTGTTTAGTGAATGCCTTCTCACTAGTAGTTTTCTAGGATGCTTAAACCATCTCAAATACTGTAGGTACATCTATTCTGATTTATATGATCTCAATATTAACATTATAACTGAAATGAAGCTAAGGAGGTTCTAGACTTCCAAGTTGCTGTTTTGCTTGTGACATACAATTATTTCATGGTTTTTCTCTCTCTCCCTCTCTCTCTCTCTGTATATCTCTATCGCAGTTATGTTTTTTCTGCAAACATTACGAAGAGTCTACACTATCAGTTTAGATGAAATAACTTCTAATAATACTTGGATTGATGCCTGTATAAGGTAGAAAATATACTACTATTGTAAATTGTGTTGGTGGGACTTGAAAGACTATAAACAACCAGGATGCTTCATCCAAAATGAATCCCACAGGAAGACCAGCCAACCGTGCACCTTGCAACTTAAGTTGTGGATTACTGCTTTAGACAGCTGCCTATTGATTTTGTTTTATGTCTGGCAGACCCAAACACACCAGAATTGCTATGCATTCATAGCAGGCAAATATGCTTCTTTCAGAATTCCAATACTGGTAGAATTGCTGCCTGGAACATGGAATTAAATATCGATTGAGCATTAACAGTTCAGGAGATGGTGATCTTAACATTGTTTTCTGCGAGGATGTTCTGCAAAACATCCCTGTATATGTTGACTGACTGTAGTGCTGCTTGCCTAGTAAGAATGGGTGGGTTAATACCACCCCATGGGTTAAGGTTCTGGAGAAAATCTGTACACAAGGTATGGTAGATAAGTATTTTGGGTAGGTAAGCAACTTTATTCAAGGAATGTTGGTAGCATTTGCAGGTGGAAAGCATTAGTTACCTTTGTTGGAGTCTGTGTTAATACCAGATAAATAAAACACTCCCTCAGTCTGTTTCTTCCTCTGAAATAATTCATCAATTCATCTTTTTTAGCTGCAAATTTATAATGATCTAGTGCTGTGTTTGTTTAGAGGTCATTATTGCATGTCTGCTGAGCATTTGCAGTACTGGATATTTAACATACAAAGCTTACGGCACTAAAAATATTAATATATTAATTCACATTTAATTCATTTACTGATTCATATGTGCATTTGAGAGGTTTTTAAATTTTAAGAAAACAAGAACATAATGCAATATCCAAAGTATTTGGGAGATCAAATTGAAAGAAGAAAAAAGCAAAACCAAAAAAGGTAGCTTTGAGATGAAAGCTGTAGTTTTAGGAAACATCTGAAGCCAAAATAACAGCTCACCTCTGGCAAAAGGGGGAGAGAGGGAGGTTCTGGCTTCTCCCTCTCATGCTCTGCTCCACTCACTCCCCTGCTCTTGCCACTAAAGCAACATTCCAGGTGATTGCCTGGCAGGTGGGTCCCACTTCCTAAAGCAGCAGAAGACCAGCTTGGGGGAGTAACATTTCTTGCTACATCAGTGAGGTATATAACCTGACATCCAGCATCACAGCTGGTGGAGGGAAGATGCAGGGCTAGTGCAGGCACGGTGGTGGGGAGGAAGCAGAAACTCCACCAGATTTTGGGGGCTAGATTCTGAACTGCTCCCTTCTTTAGGCTGAGACAATTAGATTTCCCATTTTAATTTAAGATCCCATTTTTATAGACTAGAATAGAAAAGAACAGAATAGAATAGACTATTTCAGTGGGAAGGCACCTAGAACGATCATCTAGTCCAACTGCCTGACCAATTTAGGGCTGACCAGAAGTTAAAGCATGTTATTAAGGGTATTGTCCAAATGCCTCTTACTGACAGGCTTGGGGTATCAACCACCTCTCTAGGAAGCCTGTTCCGGTCTTTGACCACCCTCTCAGTAAGGAAATGCTTCCTAATATCAAGTCTGAACCTCCCCTGATGCAGCTTTGAGCCATTCCCACGTGTCCTATCACTGGACGCCAGGGAGAAGAGACCTTTTCAGGAAGCTGCAGAGAGCAATGCGGTGGCCCTGCAGCCTCCTTTTCTCCAAACTAGACAAGCCCCAAAGTCCTTAGCCGCTCCTCACAGGACATTCCTTCCAGCCCCTTCACCAGCTGTGTTCTCCTCTGGACGCATTCAAGCACCTTCACATCCGTCTTAAATTGTGGGGCCCAGAACTGCGCACAGTACTCAGGGTGAGGCCACAGCAACGCTGTGTACAGCGGGATAATCCCCTCTTTTGAGGGGCTGGTTGTGCTGTGTTTGATGCACCCCAGGACGCGGTTTGCCCTCTGGGCTGCCAGGACACACTGCTGACTCATACTGCGCCTGCTGTCACCCCCAGGTCCCTTTCTGCAGGGCTGCTCTCCAGCCACTCCTCTCCCAGTTTATACCTGTGCCTGGCGTTACTCTGTCCCAGGTGCAGAATCCAGCATTTGTTCTTGTTAAATTTCATTCCATTAATCATAGCTCAAAGCTCCAGTCTGTCCAGATCCCTATGCAAGGCATCAAGAGAGTCACCAGCACCTACCCATTTGGTGTTGTCAGCAAACTTGCTAACGGTGCATTCGACTCCTGCATCCGGATCGTTGGTAAATATATTGCCCAGGACTGGCCCTAGAATGGAGCTCTAAGTAACACGACACCGCGGGTGGCCAGCCGCAGCCCCAAAAGGCAGTTGTCAGAAGTGGGATTCGAACCCACGCCTCCAGGGGAGACTGCGACCTGAACGCAGCGCCTTAGACCGCTCGGCCATCCTGACCCACGGGCTAGTGCTCCTTCTACTGTATAATTCGTGTATTTGTAGATATTTTTAGTGATGCTATATTGTACTATTTCTCACACAGAGGATGCTACAGAATATTCCAAACTAAAATGTATATTGTGTTGAATTTAATGTAACTGTAATAACTGATGTTAATTTGGTACATGCAGCTGTTTCATTCTGTGAGTACCTGAGTGTTAGTATGTTGAGAAAGAAACAGGGACTGTTGCACATCAATTACTTATGCCACGTAGCAGAAGTTTGAAGGTGTACAGAAATGAATAAAAATGCCGTATGTTGCCCAAGGGCATTGCTTAAGGCTGATTTGTTTCCTGTAATGTCTATGAAAATCCCCTTGAGACAGGTACAAGTTATTCATGGTGAGAGTTCTCTGTGGCATTTGAAAGGGGACTGTGACACTGAAACAAATTGTGTGTCCCTGTGCTGCATTTTTATAAAAGGAATTCATGTACTTGAAAGCTGCATCCAGGAAGCTCTAAACATACAAATTTGGTCAGGATTTGGGAGTAAAAGTCAATATGGAAGGCAAGAGGTATACTTGTTTGGGAGCATCAGCTTTAAAATCCAATGGCTCTCTTTGGAATGTAAATTTAATAGAAAAATCAAATTTTGGAATGGGACAACCAGAAACTGACTATCGGAAGTGGCAAGTATATGTCTAGCCCCAAAATGTAATTATTCCCCAGAACCTTAAGGAACAGTGTTTTCCAATGGCAAAAAAGGCTAAAGTCTTTACTAGACTGGTCAGAAATGGATACTGATTTTATGTGGTACTGGTATTGAAGGAAAACAGTTGCTACTGTTTGGAGAAACCAGTTCTTCTGGCTCCAGTTTGTCAATGTCTTCCCTACACTGGTGACCCCCAAGTGCTGGACCCAGTACTCTGATGCAGTCTCGCTGGTGCTGAGCCTCTGCTGACTTGTCATTAGCTGATCTGGCTAACTTGCTGGTCAAAATGTAGTGGTACTTAGTATGCAAAAGGTGGATTCAGCTCTGATTGCTGACCCATGACTCGATTTCATATAGCAGTTGCCCTACTGACTGAATTGAGCTTTAGTAAGCGAACTGGAAACCTCAATAAAAATTGTGTATTTATAAAGATGTATGTATTCCCCAACTGCTTTGACACAGACTTAACTAACTGCTTATCCATCACATAGCCAGACTCGTTGGACTTGAGGCTGGAGGTTGTTCTGTTGCAGGTTGTTGATGGGCTTCAGCAAATACATTCCTCAGCCACTGGAAAGAAAGTCCCTGGGATGTGAGGTGCATTGGTATTAGCCATTGGAAGGGTTAGCTCTAGTGGTTCCTGAGTAAATGTTCTGACGATAGCAGGTGAAGAAGAGGAAACTCAGTCCTGTTAGGTATCCTTGCTGATATTGCCTCGTATGTCCTTATGCTGGTGCCCAACCTAAAATTTCAATAATAGGCTCCTATTCTTAGCAAATTGGAGAAAATCTGATTCCATTGTGCAATATTTGTGTATGTAACAAAAAGCAGTACAAACTCTTGAGTTTAGTTTTCAGAGTATCTGATGACAGCCGACATTGTTCTAGAAGGTTCAATGAGATAATGGAAAACACTGAAAAATAGTTTTCATGTGGCTTTGCATAATAAAATCCTTAGTAACGATTCATCCTTTGAAAGCACATTTGAAGAATCAAGTTAAGAATAATGCTAACCCCATATAAGCTAATGTTAAAATATCGGCAATGATCACACTGATCAATGGAGCTTCAAGTGTGTTCACATTACAGTGAATGAATGGATTTAATCAGAGTAACAGGAAGCATTTGGGGGCAAAAACATGTTTCCTCAAAAGGAACTCAATAAAATACTAGGATTTTCCTTTTATTTATATTTTTTCCCTTGTGAGTTTACAGTTATAGTGCCTGCCTGTAATGTCAGTTGATGAGGTTCATGAATTTGTAGATGTTACATGATGCTTCATAACACTCTTTACAATTAGAAAGGGAAACAACGTCTGTAAATTTTGGTTTTATTTTGGGCAAAATTGAGAAATAACAGGTAGCAACAAAGGAGTTTCCAAATTCAGAAGAGTGACCAGACTCTGCACATGGACGTGGGTGCACAGGTTTTTCTGATTCTTCTTCAGCTTCTGGGTGTCACTCCCTAAAAACTTTCTGCAAAAAGAGATTTAACCCAAGACCATTTGCAGCTGAAATGATGTGCAGAATGATGAGTTAAGCTGGCAGGTCTTGGGGCTGTAACCTTCTCACCCAGCACAGCTGAGAAGAGAAAGTAATAAATACCCATCAGCTAAGCTTACATCCGTACAACCCTGTCAAAAACCAATGAAACTGCAGGGGTCTGAGGTTAGTGGTGCTATGCAGTTTTAATACTGAATTTGAAATTGTTCTCGTAGATGTCATGGTAAAGCTTACTGTGCTGTAGTGATTTACACTGATATCAGTGTACAGTAGCAGTTGATGTATTTAAATGCTCGGTTGAGCATCGCCAGCACTGGAGATAAAAGGCAACACAACATCCCTTGATATCAAAGGCCTCTCTTCCACCTTTTCTGTCCATCCTCTGTCACTCAGTAGCCCTTCCTTGGCCATTCTGGGTTTCTGTCCTGCTTTAAGCAAAGCCGCTCACAAAGTGAGAGCATCTTTTGTGCTGTTCTTTCTTTGAATAGGAGAGTTGTTTTCCTCCTTATGTTCCAGGGCTTTCCCTGTGTGCCCTGAAAGAAATACTTAGTAATTCAAAAAGAATGGCTGAATCCTGTGGGACCAATGCATCTCCTTCAAAAGAGAAAGTGGAGTATGTTATTTGGATGATAATGAAGTTAAACGTGTTAAATGGAGATTTGCTTTAAAAATATGATGCCTTTTCAATATTTTTATAACTTCACATTTTGCCCCTAGTTCTGCAAATGCAAATGTGCTTAAATTTACAGGTATCACTAGTCCTGTTGTCAGACCTTTTTTGTTGTGCAAACAGTAATATAAAGCAATGCATAGACTCAAAATGTTGCCAGAAATCCGGGAAGCTCTCTTCCTGCCCTCTATAATCTTTAGGGACCAGACTCACTCCTTTATATTAAAAATATATTTATATCTGTAGCAGAAACAGACTGCGAGCTAGAGACAAGACTGCTGTGCGTTGGGACCGTGTTGTCTCAGCTGCCAGCTGTCTTTGCAGCAGAACTTCAAGTCTTGTCATGGTCACAGGTAGGAATGGGCTTGAATAGTAACAGAGACATTATCCTGGGCATATTCCATCCATTCTAGCAGGAATTAGAGATTTGAGGGGTGCAGCTGAGAAAATAAAAAAAAACAAACTTTGTTTTACTCTGTTCACATGGGTCTTCTCTATAAAATAACTCATCCTCAAAACACCTTACAAGTAAGAATGCTCATACACCTCCTTTGAATTAAGTACGTTGCCTTAAATTCCCCAAATTAGTAAACTGCATTTGAAGATATGAAGCAGATTAAAAGTGTGGAACCCTGCGGTGTTTATAGGAAATAGCATAGCATGTCTGTGCTGTCTGTGATGATAACAGAAAATGCCTCAGGAGCGTATGTTATCAGCAGGATCCAGAAGAGGTACAGCATCCGTGTGTCTGGCGGGGGAGGGAGAATTCCTTCTGTCCCCTGAAACTGATGCTGAGTATCAGCTTTTTTTTTCCTCCCAAATCACTATTTCATCATGAACTTGAGCACCAGCTGGAGAGCTCTTTGCTCAGTGATTGCTGCCTGTTCAGCTGGAGTAACTTTTTTTTTTAATACTTTTAATTCCAAAGCATAAATTGGGGACTTCTCCAAACAAAAAGATAGAACTGCCTTTATTTTAATGATCCTATCTGCTGTTCACAGTAGTCATCAGTATGGGCTTTTGTTCCTGTTCAGGGTAAGGCTTTAACAGCTGTGAGGATAGTGAATGGATTTCTTATCCACTTTCATTAGAACAAATTCAAATGAAGAGCCAAGCTCAGTCCTGTTCCCGACCTGTCCTCTTCCTGTCCAGCAACATTTCAACTTCCATGGATGAAAGTAGTCACATTTATGACTACAAATACAGGGTGTGAATATGGGTGTGTATTTAACATGGCTGCAGTAAAAGGTAATTTGAGAGCTGACACTGGGGCAGAACCTGACTTGCAAAATCCTAATTACTAATTGATGAGTAAGCATCTAACCTGAATTTCAGCTTCCAGCTCAAGTGTTCTAGCAATGAAAAATATCCTTGTGCTTGTTTGGAAAAGAAAAAAAAAAAAGAGAATCTATAAATCATTGGAGATGTGGTAAGCATGGAAACTCCTAATGACAGAATAACTGTATTTTATTATTAACAGTGAATTTATTTTAATTTTTAGATGACAAATTCCTAAAATATTTCAAGCACAAATGCACATTTGTACTCTGTTAAGTTCTGTCCTTATGTTAAGTTCTGTCCTTATTTATAAAGGCAATAGCAAACAAACTATTGAACCTGAAGGAGCTAAGTGTTGCAGCCTCGTGGTAATTAATTGATGTTAAAAGAATCAGATGATGTTCTGTTTCCCAGACTCTCAAGTGGAAGAACCAGGGATAAAAGTAGTTTATCGCCTAACATGTGCTGGAGGCCCTGTGTCCTCTTTTGTCGCTTTCCAGGAAGGCTGAGACATGGCAGAGAAGTTTTAGCTTAAACTTGGCTAAAAGGGGGTTTGGCTGCAGACCTGGCTGTGGAGAGCTGGATGTAACAGAGAGAGACTTAGTGAAGGGGGAGCTCCGGAAGGGCTTGCCTCCTGCTAGCTAGAGGAGGGAGAACTGTATGGGATTATGTAAAGTATTGCAGGTGATTGGATCTTGCAGATATTTGCAGGGTAATAAACAAGCTTTGAAGAAAGGACAATAAGCTAACTGTGGCTTGGTTTCTATCTCCATGTGATAAAACCACTTCCTACTTAGTAAAATTCTATGAAAACTGTAAATCCCAGGCCTGTTGGCCCTGGATACTAGCTGTGCTTGGTACCTCCTTTTGCATATTCCAGCCTTTCTGTCCTCTCCAGGTGGAAAGGATGGGATCTGCAGCCATTTGCTCTCTGATACACAGGTGAATGTTGCTTCTTAGGTGCAGAGGACAGAGGTAACAAGCTTCCAGCTGATTTTATATGGGCTTATGTGCAATAAAAAAGAGTGCAACAAGTGCAGCACTGCTAATTATCACACAATGATGATAATGATAAATAATAATGATACAATGTATATTATATAATGAAAATAGTAAAATGTCTAATAATGATTAGCATATTAGAAAGTGTGGAAGATTTCTTAAGTGTTGTATGTTTGGAAAGTGGGGTTTGTTAGTGCACTTGTCAGTACTAGAGTCTTGTGACTGTTACGCAGTAGGTGAGAGACACAAGCAGTATGTTAAGTGTAAGATGCTTAGCCCTTCATTGTGTACAGAAAACAGTAACCCAGTAAATGGCAAATATTGGCCATCCCCTTAGAATTACCTCTTTTTCTAAAAGCAAGATCTTTACACATTTACTTCCCTTATCCCAAAGAGAGATAGTATCTTCTTTTCTTTCCCTCAAAAGACTTCCTATTTGCATGATTAATATGTTTCTTCATATCGTGAAGAGGGAATCTCTGCTTCACTCTGATATCCATGCTGACTCCCCATCCTTTACTCTCCAAACTAACATAAGGACTATTTATGTTTGCAACAAAAAGAAATCATGCTGGTTTTGAGTGTGGTTTTCTTGTTGACATTTTAGAAACTGTTTCAGGCTCTTCTTAATATTTAGACAAACTAAAATGTTGCCTTTTGTGGTGTTGCTGTTGACATTTCCTAAGGGAACTGCTGAAGATGTTAACAACTTCCCAGCACAGGCATGCTGTAATGGAATAGTTCTTTGCTTGTGGCCCTGACACAAATTCCCCCTAACTGATGCTTTTGCTGAAAGTAATGTGATTGTGATAACTTATGTGAGTTGGGGTAAATGTGAATCAGTCCTGGCTATTTTGGGGAGCCTAAATGTCTGCTAAACTCCTTAGTGTTTTGCTTCTTGCAGATATAACAAGCAGAAGGTGCCAATTCATTGGGTGCATCAGAGCCCCTGTGTGCTGCACAAACATCTGCAGTGCAGAGCGGGAAGAAAGCCCACGAGGAGCACTGGTAATTGGCTAAGTCTGACAGCCAGGAGAGCTTGTAACTCAACCAATAGAAATTGGTCAGTTAGAGGCTTGGCTAATTTTGAAGCCAGTAGCCACGAAAAACAATCACATAGCAGAATTTGCCCTTGTATGTGTAATGTATACCCCAAGGGCACTGTAGGTTAGACACAGATTGATGTTATTGTGAGCTTGCTTTTTTAAGCCATGCTTTTGAACCTGTGTACTGCTGTGTCTTTCATATCTGGTCAGTACAAACAGTGCATAATTATGTTAGCAATTAACCCAGGACTATCCATTTAGGGAATTTATTTAACCTTTTATGTGTGAAGGTTTTGAAGACTCTTCAAGCAGTTTGGGTTTTGTTCTGGAATCCCTGATTAAAAGTATGAAGCTCTTACATGCAACCCCACAGCCAGCTTAGCCTGTGGTCTGTATTAAAAATACCCACATTGTTATCTACAAGAATCAGCTATAGCTTACAATCTTTTAGCAGTACAGTATCTTTTTCTGACTGGTCACCATGTATTGCAGCTATGGAACAAATTTTCGTCAAAACACTTTGCTGTTTTAAAATCTTTTCAATTGAAAAGCAGTTCTGTTTCTGGAATTATCCTAACCTCAGCTCTTATATCCTCTGCATTTTCAGTGAAACTGTAGAGAAACTTGTTTGCAAGACAATCATGCAGCAGCATTTTGGCCATGTTGTTTGTTCCATTTCTTAGCCCTTCGGCGGAGGCTTGGGGAGAGGCAGCCTTTGTTGGTGTGCGGCTGTTTCCCTGCGTTGAAAAAGAACAAAAACTGTCAGGAAGAAAGATATTCATCCTAAGGGTAGACTCCAGTTACATTAAATAGAATAGCAGCCACTTGGAGATGGGACTGGAAGGCAGCCAAAAGGACACTGTGAAATTTTTCAATAGTCTGTCCCTATGCCTGTCTTCCAGTGATCGACAGAGAATGTAATTTCAACCTTCAAACTATTCACTGCAACCAAAGGGAACTGAATGCTTTTCTGGCTCTATTTTAAAGACTGTTGTAACCTAGATGAGAAGATACTCTTCTCTCAAACGTGCGTGCTGTTCTACTCTTGCAGTAAATCATTGCAGATATTACTACTTACTGGTTTAAGTAAATTGTCCTTTTGACTGTCTTGTATGTGTTTCATAAGGAAACAGTTTGGCCTTGACCAGGGGATATAACATAATTTCCATGGGTGTTTTGATTAAGGATTTCTCAGATGGTCCTTGCTGCTTGTAACATTAGGTGGAGGTGGTCAGCCTGGAATCACCAAGTGAAGTCACGTTTTGAGGCATTAGTGTAGTGACGAGATCAACTGGCTTTCTTTGTAATGGCTGCAAAAGCATTTAATTATATGCTGTAACTTCTTTATCAAAATCTCTCAGATTTATGTTTGTAAAGGCAGACAGCCTGTGATTTACAGCAAGATTACAGCCTCATGAATCTCCAGCAATTTCAGGTGTGTATTTGCAGTAAAATCTATTCCTTCCTTGGGAGAGATCTGTGTAGCCTCATGTCATTGTATGTGAGGTGTAACCCATTGAACCTGTTGGTTCATCTCAGCTGAAGCAAGATCAGAACCTGGTCTGCTGTCACTTGGTTTCAGGCACTGCTGTTCCCTCCCCAGTGGGATCTCTGCATGTCTTCTGAGGAAGAGGAGGAGCTGAGCCCTTTTAAATTTTAAAACATTGCATTTTAGTGAAAGTGGTGATATGAGGATGTAAAAAAAATAAAAAGTTGCATTACCTAGATGGTTCCTTAATAAAAAATCTCCTTCCTACTGTCAAATATTTGGGATCTTCTCTGTTACATTATGTGTATTCTAATATTTGTGCAGTGCGGTGTTTGTGTTTTCTGCTGAAATGTAGAGTTGTATTTGTAATGCCATTTAAAAAAAGGCAACACCCTGCCTCTTCTTTCTATACATATTGGTAGTGAAATAGTTGCTTCAGTAAATAGGAAAGCAAAGAGTTGGGAAGTGCCCTCTGTGAATATGTTTTGGATGTAAAGAAGTAAAGATGACATTCAGCTTCAGAAATATGAGCTGTAGGATTCAGGAATTTAAAATCATAGGTGCAATAGGTATACATAGGGGTTCAGTTACCATTGAATAGTGATTTCTCAAAGCCTTTAAAGTACTGTATTCTCAGCTTCCCACAGAGTAACCTGCTCTGTTTTGCAGGTAGGTGTCAAAGTACAGGGAGGTAAATGATCTGCCCAAAGTCCTGTAGTCCCGCCCAGGCCATGGACAATCCCTGAAAGAGCCACTAAGTATGGCACTTATTATGAGATATATGGAGTGTTGCACAAATGTAGAGTCTTGTCTAAAGTCCCCAGCGACCACAGCTAGTAATTATGAAGAGCAGCAGTTACCACTGTGAGTAGTCCATTAGCTTCAACAGAAACTGTGTTGGTGGATTCAAGAGTAAAATGTGTCCTATTTTTTCATTAAATGGAGGTAGGGCTGCATTCTGCAGTGCTAAAAATCTGGATTTATGACATGTTAGCAGCTAAAGTGCTCTTCAGGCCAGATAGTTTTACCCAATAAAATTTTTTAAATTTTTGGCAGATAGAGGAGAAAGAGCCATTTAATAGCCACCTTTAAATTCGTTATTTGGTAAACGCACTAGAATCTAGCGCTCTGGCTCAGATTTCTGTCTCTCACTGTGCTTGTGCAGAGTCTGTTGCTTCTAAAGACCATGATCTATGAGATGAAAATAATGACAGATGTTTTCTGTAACATGGACGGCATGGCTTGCTGGCATGGGACTCCAGGGCTTAAAAAGGGGACTGCTCTTAGCCATGTCCATCCCGGGGGGTCTTCGGGAAGACAGGGCACCATTTAGCCAGAGCTGCATCTTACACCTCAGCGTTACACAGGCCTGCAAATGCTGATTACTTCCCAATCTGTTTGTCATTAAATGTTCATAAAATTTTCTATTATAACTCCTTTCTGAAAACATCTAGTTGGTTATAAATACTCTGCTTTCCCTTTTTTTTTTTTTTCTCTCTGTGCAAATTATGGTAAATAAATGAGGGCCAAGAAGACTGAATGAATAAAGGAAGGAGACAAACAAAAGAGAGGTAAAAGGAGTGGGGGGAGTATGAAAGAGTGAATGAGAACAAGGGACAGAGCTGAGAAAAAATGAAGTTACATATGTATAAACATTTTGGTGGCTCTAGGAAAATGAATAGATTCAGGATTATAAGTTAAGGAAAGAGGTTGCACAACAGAAATCGAAATGTTTTAAATATGGGGAAAACACTCCAGGTATCTTACATCATAGTAATAAGTTTTAGTTTCTTCTGCAGTACTTAAGTGTAGAAAATCAGATTAAAGCAAAAATAGAAAAAGGAAAACTGAATAGTGGACTGCAGAATGAAGGAAAAGGCGATCAGATGAGGAAGAAGAGCAGAGAGGGAAGGCTGCCTAACTTCGCTTTTCTCTAGTGCATTTTATGCTCCAGGTCAATATTTAGGGCCCCAAACATTTTCAGACTGCCTCTCCTAGTACTGTTTTTTAAGAACACAAATACTTTCTTAAATCATTTTGTGGTTTTCATTCTTTTTGAGGTATGATTCAAAATACAGTAGTTAAAAGATTTATTTTGTATACATTTTAGCTGTCTTTCCTCATTCCTCTCTCCCTTCACAGAACTATGCATTTTTTTTACAAAAAGGGAAAAATAAGACTTTTTTTTTCCTTTAGGAAAGGGGGCAGCAGTTAGCATAGCATAGGGAAGTGTGGACTAGCTGGACCTTGACATTTTCAGTAGCTAATTCTCCAGTTCTTTTCAGGTACAAGGTACCATATTCAGTTCTGGGGTCCCCAATATGAAGCTGTTGGAGCGGGTCCAGAGGAGGGCACAAAAATGGTCAGAGGGCTGGAACATGTCTCCTATGAAGAAAGGCTGAGAGAGTTGGGGTTGTTCAGCCTGGAGAAGAGAAGGCTCCAGGGAGACCTTATTACAGCCTTTCACTGTATGACGGGGGCTTATAAGAAAGATGGAGAGAGACTTTTTACAAGGGCCTGTAGTGACAGGACAAGGGGCAATGTATTTAAACTGAAAGAGTTTAGACTGGATATAAGGAAGAAATTTTTTATGATGAGGGTGGGAGATACTGGACCTGGTTGCCCGAGGAAGTTGTGGCTGCCCCCTCCCTGGAAGTGTCCAAGGCCAGGCTGGATGGGGCTCTGAGCAACCTGGTCTGGTAGAAGGTGTCCCTGCCCATGGCAGGGGCGTTGGACTAGATCTTTAAAGGTCCCTTCCAACCCAAACCATTCTGTGATTCTATGAGTCTATATTCCTTGTAGCTCAGGGGCTCTGACCTCTTGAACATCAAAAGTTTTTCTCCATTGATTAGCTTAGTAATTTATAAAGTTTTACCAGTTCTATTGGTATTTATCTCTTATTTGAAAGGAACGTCTCCATTTAGACAATTCTAAACCGACCCTTAGTATCTCTTCAGTAAAGGTTGTACTAGAAATACCATCGTTACCTTGGTATCACATGATATCACTGCAATACAAAACCCGTTGATAGAGGAACACAAATAAAACCCGTAACAGAACTCCTGTAGCATGACTGTTGTGGAGCCAGAATAACACTCCTTGCATGTGATTCTTTTGGGCTTTATTCTTCTAATAAATTTTCTATTTTTCAATTTTACATCTAACATTCCTACGTTTATAACACTGTGAAGAAGATGATAGAGTAATTGAAAAAAAACATCTTTCAATTTCTTTGTGTATCATGTTTGTTCTTTTCAGCTAATAAATGGACCTGAGCACTGATGTTCTTGAGTATGAAGGTAACCCAGCTCGGGGTGATGCTGCTGATTCTGAAGAAAATGTTTTTGCAATTAGCCTTACAAGGAAGTTTCTTGATTGACATTTGCACTTTGTTTTGTTATAGGCAATAATAAGTGGATGCAATGCTTCCAAGAGTTAGAACTGCAAAGCCCATATCTGGGATGAGGCTTAAGAAACCATCTGCTAGATGTTTCTTTGCACCATATTATCTGGTAAAAGCAGGAGTTAAGGAGCATCCAGAGTTGCTTAGCACCTGACAGGATAAGGCCCTCTAAAATTGCCTCTTCCTATCCCCAGCTTCTGAATCCATTTCCACTGACATTTTGAATAATTTTCTAACACGGTAGCTAGACAATGCTTGTCCTTGATTCAGTGAGAATGTTCTTTCTTAAAGTGAAATTTTAAATATAGTCTCAAAACTGTATCTGTTTTTTCTGAGTATGAGATTAATCTTCCTGTTAGGTTTCTTCTGCTCTTAAATTTGTCTCCTATCTGTAGCCATTTTCACATTAATGTCAAGTTTACACTGTTTTATGGTTCAAAGTAAGTGGTATTTTGGGTGGAATGGAACAAAAATCCAGTGTAAATGAGCTGACCTGATAATATGCCAAAAAATAACCAGTTATTTCACTAGAAGCATGTTTTCCATATTCTTAGAGGCTGTAGAATTTCCATCAGTAGTGTTAAGAACAGAAGATAGAATTATAATATAGGTCACTTATTAGTGAAGGTTTAATTTCCTATACTGAAATGTAACTAGGTAGTGTAATATCAGTGATATTGTCTGTCACGTGATATGGAAACGTGCCTATTTGCATATACGCTGTCTCCATGTATAGTATTGCCTTCACAATAATTGTTTAATTTGGAGGTTCCTTACATAGCATTTGGGTTTTCAAAACAGCATATCTGTCTAATCTTCCTGATCAGACCTATCTGTCTGGTCAGCTCTGTGAATATATGAAAATGCGCATCTGATTAATGAGTATTTTGTTGCTAGGGCCTGATTTTCAACGCCAATTTGAGAAAGCTGACCTGTGTCTGTACAGGGGAAGTAAAGTTGTGCTGGTTCTTGATGTTCACAATGTAGAAGAGGTCGGTGGGAAATACAGACAATGTTACGTTTGTTTGAATCTCTAGGAAGTAGAAGAGCAGCAAAAGGATAAAGTACACAAAACAATGGATGGCATTAGAAGAGATAATTTAATGCCCATACTACTTTTTGTATTATAAGGCAAAACATTCATTTAAAAGAATTTAAAAGGTGATGGTTTCATGCCTACCAAAAATATATATACTTTTTTAACACAAAAAGTAATTAACCTGGGGAGCTGATGCCACAGAGGTCTAGGGAGTTCAAAAAGGCCTTCACGTTCACTTAGCAGTAATGAAACACCCAAGATTTTGTTAAAACAGGGTGATGTTTTTTCTAAAGAATAGCAGAAAAATCCTCATTGCTCAGGGAATGAAACTTCTGGCTGACTACAGTTTGGAGGAAGCTTTCCTTGGGTTCTGCTCATTGGTGCTGGCTGCATGTCAATAATAGGACCCCCATTCTCACCCTGGATTTCTACACTACACTTTGTAGTGTTTTAATTCCCTTTATGTGATGGGGCTAAATCTGGACACAGAACCCTAAAAGCATTGTCTTCTGCCAAGGTTACATCTAAGGTCATGGGCAAGCAGAGTAGAGTGCAGACACCACAGCTAGAGCCCACCACTCCATCCACTTCTCATTTCTGCAGTGAAGGAAAAGCTTATTAGATGAAGGTCTAATGAGTCACATCAGCTGGCATTTCATCTGCCATAATAATGGACCACAGTCAAAACATAATAATTCATATTTCTGTGTGTGGTGTTTATGTACAACTGAACAAAAATTTACTCACAAAATTAAGACATGTATTGCTATTATTGCCTCTTTGTTTTTGTTCTGGTTTCTCTTAGGTCATAAAGAGGGTGTGCCTTTTTAGTTCAGCATAGAATTACTTCATCTAATAGAATGGTTTTTGGGGTTTTTTTTCCCTGATTATTTTTGTTTTGCCTTTATACAATAGTTAAATGTTTGCTCCATTGTGCTGATGAAAGATGTTGAGTTCAGGTTTTCAGTGCTGAAGTGCTGCTTTATTACTGCCTACTGCATACCCATCTCCATCATCTGTTTGTTCTTAAACTTGCCAATTCTTTTTAATTTGTTGCTTTTACATGTCTAAATGGATCAGTGATGCCATGAGGCTGAATGGGATTGTCCCAGTCTTCTTGATTTCTTTCACAAATTACTGACTTTTAAACTCTTTTTCAGAGTTTAATAATAGCCATTTTTGATATAACAAAAAAAGAGAGCCTAGACTTTTAAGAATATTCCAAAGAGGCTATAAAACAGACTATCAGATTACTTTTCACTTGAAATGATCATAGTGATAGAGAGTTGAAAAGAAAATTTGCATAACTTTTCAAACAGGAAAAGAAAAAAGACAAGATTGATATCATTATATCAAATGTTATGCTGAAGGGTCTTGCATTTATTTTCTTACAGTTCTCTTTGGCCTGCTGGGTTAGTGGAGGATGATAAGTCATGCTGGACTCACTTCTTCCTCTAGGTTCCAATTTTCTTTTCTCATGCTGAACTTTTAAGCATAAAAATTTTCAGATGGAGAAAGGATACTTGAATTGATCTGATTATTTGATGGTTGCAAACAATGATTACTTGAGAGTATGATTTAGAGCTAAGAACTGTATTGGCACTAAATTTAGGCAGTCAGAAAATTCCTGGATTAAATGTAAAGATAATGTCACATTGGAAGAGCTTAGTTCCTGATGCACTGTGGAGTCTTAAATTCACTGTGTAACAGAAAAATATGAAACTGAGAATAAAAGGAGAAAGAAACCACTACATTTTCCCCTGCGAGCCAGCTAGCAGAGTTCTACAGCTTTCCTCACATTTTATACCTGGACTTAAAATATTCACGTACAAAATACAGAAGTCATCAAATATTCCATATACAAGGTGGAATTCACAGGTCTGATTTTCTTCTGAGGGACATTCCTCTTTCTATAGACCTTTAATACTGTGGAGTAATTTCCTGGAAGGTACAGGAAAGAACATGAAAACTGATAAACTGAAGAGAATTCAAAAAAGAAATGCGAAGCAGATGGATTGACAAGTTATGGATGTGATTTTGGTCCATGACAATATAGTAACGCTTCTCAGTGGTTATACCCTGAGGATAACGAATATATCTTTATTCCTGTTTCTCATCCTCACCCTCCTTCACATGCATCACCCAGTGAGTTAACAGTGGGCTTTCTGGTCATGAGATTAGACTCTCATTTATAAGTTACATGAGCTTAATGCTAAATCCCAGCTCTGAATGGATTTGTGTAATACAGGAGAAGGAACTCCATTCTCTTTGTAGGTGAATGTTCATTTGAATATTGTTTAAAATAGGAGTGACTTGAGGAAAAAAAAAGCCTAATTCCCGGAGGAAATTACTGGGGCATCTAGTTTGATAAAGGAGCTTTTAATTTTTCTGCATTGGATGTCGTCTTACAAAATTGCTGACAATTTTGCTGCTGATGTTAGCAGAAGCAGGTTAAATGCCTGGATGATTTCTTTATTAATTGATGTTAGTGTTAGGAATTATCTCCTTATTTTAGCTTGACTTCATTCTTTCTCTTGTGTTCTTTATCACAATTTATGGTAGCAAAAAGGCTTGGAAAGGATTATTAAGTCTCTCCCTCTGCCACTTAAAACTGTTACCCATGTTCCATCTTTATAGTAATTGCTTAAATACCCCTTTCTGTCATCCTCATTTTCTAAGACTTTCTTTCTGTATGGACATATAAAATAGTTCTAAGGGAATGTACAAACATATTAGGGGAAGCTTTTTTTTCTCCTCCATATCTCCCAGAAGCCAGCCCCACTTCCGGAGCAGGAACACTGTGATAATATATCACAGGCTTGTTATATTAATTACTGTACAATATATCACAAGCTGCTAAGGTCTTGTTCTACAATAAGGCTACCAGTTGTAACGGCACCATAAGGAGATTTAGTAGCATTCATGCAGAACCCACTTCGTCACTGCTTTATAGTATGTGAGTAACAGTTCAATAAATATTCAGGGCCAGCCTAGATGAACTGAACATTGAATATGAAATTTAAAATACTTCTTTGGTTTCTTGCCAAAGGTATTGAACACATACTGTGCATTTGCAACTCCTGCTTGATCAGGATTTGGGTTTTGTTCCTTAGACAAATGATCGTATTGCTACATTAATTGCAAGTTGACTTCAGATTATTTTGCTATAATTATTACCTTTGTTGGAGGCAGGTTTTAAACCAACAAACACGTGACCATTTATTACTCACAGAATGTGATTAGAATCACTATTAGAATCACTGGAATATGTTACAAACTAAGCATTCTGACTTCAAAAGGAATTGCACATTTAGGCAATTCTATAATATTTTCTTAAAGCCAAACTAAGCTGATTCCACATGACAGCAGTCTTAATGAGGCTCAATAAACAGTACAGTTTGTAACCTCAGGCCAACTGCTGAGCAGAAGCCGAGAGCAGTGCTACAGCTTTAGTGAACCCATTACTGTGAAAGATGCTGGATCCTACAGCAGCCTGAGTCACTCATTGCACAAGAGATGAAGCTCCAATAAATACAAATGAATATCCAAGGTGATGGGTGACAACTTTGTGCATATGCGATTTTCTCTGATTTGACAGTGGCTTGATATGGTCTTAAGGCATGTGGCTTACTAGCAGCCTTTTACATTTTTAGCCATTGAAACTTCTGTTTTACTTGCAGACATCACCATTTGGGGCTCGTGGTTTCGTATATGTATTAAAAATTTCCTTTGCTTACTTTTTGGGCCTAATTCTCAGAGCTACTCAAGATCTAGAACAACCCCTATAGTCTGTTAAGACAGTCAATGATGCTGAAATGCATATGTGTTTTCTGCCAAGTTATGCTTATTTTTGTTAAATTCTTCTGAAGGTGAATTGATATAGGAGCTTGCATGGGTGTGACATGTCTTCAGTCACTTGATGACAAGAAAGTAGTCTTGAGCTGCTTATGGCAAACCCTGTTGCAGGCCCATTCATTCCCTTAAATTGAAAACAATGAGTAAATTACTGTGTCTTGATTTTTTATTTTGCTAGTCCTTTAATTTTCCTATTCACTTTTTAAAAGCAGTTATTTTTAATAAATAACCCTGAATTTGTTCTTTTATTTGGAGACTTCGGTACATCTGCAAGGAAACACTATAATCAGTTGCTGGAGTCAGATACAATATTAGCACATGTTAAAACAAGCTCTCCTCTAGCATTGATGTAATATAAACTGGTTAACATTCTGCAGTATTCCTGCTTTTGCAATGTTGTGGATAAAAATTGGTAGTGATACTGAATTATCATAAATTTACCATGCAACTGTCTGTTGAGGTATGGGATAGGATTATCAAATCCTTCCATTTCTTATTTTGCCCACATTAAAATTTGAGTACTATGAAACTCCCAGCCTTAAGCTACCTCATGTTTAACACTGCGGGAGAAGTATTCTGGGATTTTGAGCCCAGCACAACTTGAGGCCAGTTTAAATCACACAGTCACCTCCTGAGTCACAAGCTTCCCACAGCTGTGAGTTGTTTCCTACCCTTGGGGCTGATCTCAGCCCATCTCCCCCCACCAGCACATCCACTGACCTGGAGCTCCATGAGGATCCTCCAGAAACAGTCTGCATCCCCCGTGAACAAGGTGAGGAAATAGTGGTTAAAAGACCACAAGAGGCAATGTAACTCCTCTTTTAAGGTGCTGTGACTGTCCTAGTCAGGAACATACTCCTGAAGGGTCTCTGGAAATACAGTACAAATGGATTTAGGGACTGAAAAGAATAGGAAGGAGCAGAGCTGTGTTATTTAAGCTTGAAGTGAACAGGGATGCTGAACCAACTTCACAGCTGTTTCCATGCATCAAAGGTATAGACCAAATTAAACAGAAGAGGTGGTGGCACAGGATAAAAAATTTGGTATTGTACAAGAAAACAGGCAGAGATTTGTTTACATTGGTGGGAATAGTATATAATGTGCTGGGCTGTTTATTCCTATTTCCCTGAGGTAATCTTATCAAAAAACCTTAAATCTGAGCAGTTAACCCTGTGTGCCAAATTTGTGATTCTTAAATAAGTTTTATGTGTCAGCTTTGCAAAGTTGCTGAATCACAGTTTAACTGGTTAACGCTGAAATACAGGCTGATAACAGGTTTACCATTTATGCTTTTGATCTTCAACCTAGTAAGATGGCAGAAAAAGATGTTAACATAACACAGATCTAGTGCAAAAAGATTATTCAATCAGATGCTGTTCCCTATTTAGTGCAGTTAAATTACTGAATGGCAACAACAAAGCATAAGTTGTCATCTGCTGACATTTAATTCTGTGGAAAACAGGAAAAATGCAGTCTTAGAAAGTGAGATCAGAATCACTAGGGATTTTCAGAGATATAAAGAGAGAGATAAACACAACAAAAATCAATATGGTTAGTGTCCTGATCTCTATTGCCACTTCACAAGATGATGTGGTTTGTATTTACAGTTGGGAATGATGTCCTCAAATAGTGGTGGCATTGCAAGAAATGGTCTGGTGACCACTTAACATCATCACTCAGACTGTGAAGAGACAAACCACAGTTTTTCTAATCACTGGAGGAGGGGAAATCAATGATACTAATGCACTATTTTTCCTTAGAAGGCGTCAGGCATGGTACGGTGCAGACTGAGATGTCTGAGCTAAGTCACAAAATG